>NC_056745.1:1434856881-1435061881 GCF_019279795.1 Protopterus annectens | reverse complement strand
TCATGCAAATGAGTACAGCTATGCGCTGTTTAAGTGCTAATTTCTGTAGCGGGTGCACGGTTTGATTCCATCAGCCATCCTCCGTCCTCTCTGTGAGTCTGCCACGTTACTTTACCTGATGGTACTGCTCCTGGAAAAGGACACTCGTGTCAAGTGGGCTGTCCCAGGCTGTTAAATATTTTTTTTAATTCCTGCACCTTCGCATAGATGTTAATTACCACTTCACTATACTATTTGAGGAAGAATCCTAGCATGTTGCTTATACTTTAATGGATTTTCAGATGTATTTTCACTGTATATGAGTTTCAAGGGTAGAGACGTTTACTGTTTTCATGCTAAGCTTGTTTTGAATGTAATAGTATTTTAGTTTGCTTAGAAAATATCTGTCAGTGTTTTTTTCTGTAAAATTTAAAATAAAATTTTAAGTAAAATCCAAATATCTGGGATAATTAAAAAGTAAAGAAAAAATAGTATGTACATCAGCAGGTTTGAACAGTGTTTATGGGAAAGACAGCCAAATAATGAAATATTGATAGGGAAGGCAGGGGCCTGATTTGTTACCTTGCATAGAGACCCATTTGACCACAATCCGTTTCCATTGACTCTGGAGATGTATGCTGCAACAATATAGCATTTTTAGCCATTCACGTAGGTTAGACCTGCAGTGAGTGATATCAAGTTTGGATAGCTTTTATTGATAACAGAGAAGATATATGGAGGTAAAAAATGAGATGGTGGTGTTTTGCCCTCCCTTTGCAAAAAAATAGTGTTGTATACTGTAATATTTCTGATTTTTCTATGACTTCTGGGTGTTTCTGCAGTATTTATATTGTCTTTAATTGTTTTGTTTTATTCATTATAATGAATTATTTAATTCATTAATATGCCCGGATTGTGTAATATAGCCTAAACTGCACCCTTCAGCAACCCGAAAGGGGGTTGGCATTTGTCAGGTCATACAGTCTGCTTTATTTAGAGTAATGGTCAGAACCATCTGATCTTCAGCATCTGTTTTGTAATCATTGTTGCATATTACTGTGATACAGCCTTCCCTACTAGATTGGATTGTAAAGAATTCCAGCATTTAATTAAAACTATTACTCCATTGGTTAGATTAAATCTCCAACTTGTTAATGAGCTGCAGTCTGTGGCAAGGGTGCAGGGTTTGAATATTTCCACCTTCATTTACCTACTGTGTGACCTTGAGCAAGTCACTTACCCAGACAGTCCTTAGGAAAAACTGGGAAATTGGGTTAGGCTCCTAAATATCTCCAGGACTACATGCCTGGTAACTATGAACCTGTTGTCTTTGTTTGCCAGACATTTCCTGTTGCATAGCTGATCTAGTTCCGGAAAATGTTATGGCAATATCACCAGCACACCAATTTTCTAATGTAATGTAGGCAATTTATTCTTTGAGGGCAGTAGGCATTGCATTTGCAGATGAAGCACTAGACTGCATAGTTGTTTGCCAGCAGCAACCTATGCATAACTAGTAGTTCTCTTTAATGTGGATTTATTTAGACGGCCTTTACTTCTGTAGGGACTGTGCATATTGAATTAGCATATGCTATCATGTGGTTAATATATCTTATGCTCTTATGAATACTCCATTTAAACTGCACTACACATAGCAGGATCTTATGGACTGATACTAGTTGTTGCTCACCTTATGTGTATTAAGAAGACATTGAGGCTCAGGTGTTTGTTTAAGCAGTTTATTGCATATAAATACACCAGGATGGATGGCAGGAACACTGAACTTAAATGAACTAACTGACTGACTACATACATGCATGTTCTCACTGTGGCTGCCCACTCAAAATGGCACTCTTGCTTGCACGTGCTCAGTACTTATATGCATGTGCTGACTCACTGGAAAGCTTCTTAAAGGTATATCACACACTCTGATCTACATCCTCCCTCTTTACTGAGCTGTCTCATATAAATAACATTTGAATAGGCATACAATTATAGATACACTAGTAAAGAAAAACAACAGTCATGTCCAGGTTTCCGTGTATCTGAAACTAAGTTTTGAGATGCGACCTGATTTCATAACATAATAGTTAGGACTGGGTTTAGCAACAGGGACAGTTACTATGGAATGTTCTGTTTGAGGACTCTCAGGGATTTTCTCAAGAACAAGGATTGCTGACAGAACATCCTCTGGAAAAGGAACATTGGACAAGTCACTCTGAGTTCTAGAGTCTTTGTCACAGGCAAGATGCTGTAACACTGGTTTGGACACTGGTAACAAATACTTCCAATTTTGTCTGAATTCCACTCCTTGTGATTTCAATGTACAATCTCAGCTCTTGACACAAACTTTTCACAATTCTGAGGCAATCAAAACCTTTTAACATCTGCATCCTCACTATCTCCCCTTTTTTCAATGAACTGAGAGGTTTGCTGGATTTATCATAGTAAGACTTCTAGGACAAATGCTTTTTCAGCAGTTGGACTTTAACTGCTTTGTTGTTTTTAGCACATGGAACCAATAAATTACTGTTGATTGGTAAGGTGGTTCTGGTTTCTCTCGACATAAGTCTCTGGGCAGGTGAACCAAGATAATTATCATGAGGAATGTTTCTGAGATTTAATAAGTTTAGAAAAACATCAGTATTATCATGTCTGGATTTCACTAGCATCTGTTTTGCACTTTCAACTGCACGTTCAGCCAAGCCGTTTGACTGAGGGTATTTAGGACTACTCGTAATATGAACAAAGTCTCACACTTCTGCAAATGTCTTGAACTCCTGACTTGTAAACTGTGTGTTGTCAGAAATAACTCTGTGTGGACTAACATGGACAGAAAATGTCACTTCAACTTAGTAATGACAGTACTGAAAGTTAGGTTTGGAAGTATGTCACTCTCGAACCAATTTGAATAAAAGTCTACTAACACCAGGTAGTGTTGCCCATTCCACTCAAAGATATCTGTGGCTACTGTCAACCAAGGTAGTTCAGGAATCTGCCTTTACTGACGTGGTTCCTTTTGTTGATGCGGCTTTGTACTATTACTAAACAAAATTAAAGTACTTTCTCAATATCTCTTGACATAGAAGGCCAAAATACTAGACCTCTCATCCTTCTTTTGGTAGAAATAGTTCCTGGGTAGCCATGATGCAAAATCTTAATGTAGTCTTGTTGCAAGGATTTTGGAACAATCACTTTAGGACCTTTCGTAATGATATCATTGTCTGACAAAATCTCATCTCTGTATGGAAAATACTGCTGGACATCTACTGGTAAACAAGATTGTTTTGAAAGCCATCCTTGACTGATAAAGTGGTTGAGCTTCTGGAGAACTGGATCTGAAGCTGCATGAGTTCTGAGCTCATCAAGACGTATGGAAGAAAAATTTCTCACTTCCATGACCTCAAAATCAAGTTGCTTATTGTTATGTTGTTCTTTGTCTTTCCTGAGTGATCTAGATAAGGTATCAGTAAGATAAAGAAGTTTGACTTTTGTATAAACAAGATGGAAATTGTACTTTTGCAATTTGAGCATCATGCATTGCAATCTGGTAGGAGCTGTATGTGGAGGCATTTTCAAAATAGTGACTAGATGTTGGTGGTCACTTTCAACCTGGATAGGTCAACCATAAATATAACCATGAAACTTTGAACATGCAAACACAATGGCCAAAAACTCTTTCTCAATCTGGGCATACTGTGTCTCAGTTTGGATAAGAGTTTTTGAAGCATAGGCTACTGGTCTACCCTCTTGATTGCACCTAAACCAAACTTAGAAGCACCACAGGAAAGATTAACTGGTTTGTGAGCTTCATAGTAGCTGGGAGTTGGTGGACTAGCAATTTTCTGTTTCAGGACATCAAATACTCCTTGATGTTGCTCTGACTAAGACCAAATTACAACTTTGCATGTCAACTCTCTTAGCAGTAGTGAAAGGTGGTTTAAATCTGGAATGAACTTGTCTAGATAGTTGAACATGCCAAGAAAATGTTGCAGGGCTTGGACACTGTCGGGAGCTGGCATCTCAAGAATTGTTGCTTGCTTGGAAAGATCTGGTCAAGCCTGAACTAGTAAACAAGTGACCAACATAAGTAACTTCTCATTGCCTGAATTTGCAATTCTCAGGATTTAGCTTAAGATTCACTTCACGTGCCCTTTTGAGAACTTTCTTGCTGTTTCTGTCATGTTCAACTTCACCACTGCCTCCTACTAGAATATCATCTACTATAATAGCACATGGATAGCCAGAAACCATTTGCTCCATTGCAAGCTGAAAGACTTCACTGGCAGAATTTATTCCAAATGGCATTCTTAGAAATCTGTATCTTCAAAATGGTGTACCAAATGTGGTTAACAATGAAGACTTTTTGTCAAGCAATATTTGCCAAAATGAGCTCTTTGCATCTAAAACAGAAACAACAGTGGTGTTTGATATGAGGGCAGCAACCTGTTCGACTGTGCACATTAGTTGATGAGGCCTTTTTAATGCTTTGTTCAGATCTCATGGATCAATACATATTCTGATATCATCAGAGTTTTCTTATGAGCTACTACCATGGAGAATACCCATTCAGTAGGCTCCTCTACTGGATAAATTACCCCCAACTGCACCATTCAGTCTAGCTAGGCTTTGACACTGTTCTGCATAGCTACTGGAACTTTCCATGCTGGTATGATAACTGTGCTGACCTCTGGGTCTAACTTCATGAAGTACAGAACTGGTAGTTTGCCTAGTTTGTCTGAAAAAATATGAGCATACTCAGAAAAAACAGTTTGGGCGAAATTTGAACTGTTGTCATTCAGGCTTACATGGTGGACTTCTTTATTAAATGAAAGCAGTCACATTTTCAAACTGTCTCTGAAGCCTAATAATGATTGCATGTGTCTCCTGACTATCCAAAACTGCAAGCCATAGCTGTTCCTAGCAAAGTAACATGAAAGCATTACCGAGCCTTTGGTTTGACTCTCTTCAGCACAATAAGCATCAAGCTTTGCAAACTTTGTCAAATCAAGTTTTCTGTGGCTTTTACTCCACCAAATGTTTCTGCTGACATAACATTGTACTTTGAGCCAGTATCCACTTTGAGCTCTACTGGACTCCCATTAATCCAAACAGTACAAACAATTTTATTCTTTGCCCACAAATCTACTGCATTGATTGTTTCACCAAGCACAGACATACAGTTAACATAAAAAGTAGGGTTGCAGCTTTCTAATTGATCAACTTGCTTCTTGGAATGCCATCTTTTAATAAAAAAATGTGCCTCACTTGATTTACAAAACCTTTTAAAATGATTCCACTTATAGCAAGAATGACACTGCTAATCAGCAGCTATACACTTTTCTCTTTTGGGTTCATAATTACTACCACGATTAAGATAGCTGACTATGAGGTTTGTTATGGGGTTTGATGAGTCACCCCTGTGCTTTGCTATGTGCACCTTAGGCCTTACTGAAGTTGCTCTGGGATTTATAAGAACAACACCCTAAGGCCTGTATCTATTAACCTGATGTTGCATGTGATCTATATGAGCTTTGGAAGGTAATGGAAGGCTTGCTTTCTCATTTGTAAGTATAATTGTGTGCTTTTCTGTAAGCTCGTATACCTGACAAATCTCAGTGGCCTTAGTTAATGTCAAATCACTGTCTTGAAGCAAAATCTTTTCTCACTGTGTCATTATTAATACCACACACAAGCCTGCCCTTTATCAACTCATTTCTCAATTAACCAACTCTGCACATGTTAGCCTTCCTTCTCAAGTCAGTTATATATGCAGAAAAAGTTTCACCAGGCTTTTGATCCCTTGTGTAAGATAAGTGCATTACCCATAATAGACACTCTTGGGAATGAAGGTTAACTTGGCTAGGCTTGTAAGGGCCCTAGGGCCATTAGCCTAATAACCACCTATTATCCTATGATGCTATAAACAATCCCTGTTTTACAGAGTTCAGTCTTGAACCCCAAACAGCAGAGAAAATATTTCCAAAAATGGCTTTATCCAGATTACTGGGTAGCATATAACCCCTCAAAACAGACCAAGTTACCCAAAACAACAGAATGCAATAAATAAGCGTTCCTGCAAAAGATGGGTTGGAGGGTTGTATAATGGTTAAAATGTTTAGTTTATAGACACAAGGTGCAGGGCTTGATTCTCATTGTTGAAGAGAAATTGGCCTAAAAAGGCAAGTGCAGCTAGCCAAGTACTTACCTATGAACAACTGAAAAGATTTCTAGACTTATAAAGTATCCCTTACAGTTTTCAATAAAGACTCCCATTGTTACAAAACTGACTGTGTTTGTCCAACTGGAATACCTAGCATATTAATTAATAATATAAAAGGAAACATCTCCTACCACACCTGTGTCTCCATATTGGTATGTTGACATAATGGTTAAGGCATTTACATTCCAGATACAAGGTGCAGAGTTTGATTCTCACATGGGTTAACTGCCTAGGCTTAGAATAGCCCACAAGGGCAATAAGCCTAATCTATAACTATATATTTTATCTCACCATTCTTTGACTTTTTCCACAGGAGGTTTACAAAACCAAGAGGCTTAGCAGGGTAGATCAAATGTCACTTTGCCTACTTCACATTCCCTTTGGAATTCTACAATAGTGCTAAGACCAGCTAAAATATAAAACTCTCCAGTGTACTCTCGGTTCTTCCTGGATGTCTTCCTAGTTAGATGTGCTCAGAACAACTACTGCAGGATCTATGCAGAAGGAATTCTGGTAAAATGTTCTAACTACCTCATTAGCTCTTTTTGAGTAGCAGCCCTACTTTCAGGCTTTCTTGGATCAGCTAATCCTCAGTTTGTCATGGAATGTAAGCCTGGTGGTCCTGCGGAGAAGCCTCATTTCTATTGTTTGTACCTATTATGATGGTCTGTGCTCCACTACCCCAGCCAGTGACCATATGTAAGGAGGACCAAAGGAAAGCACCACGAATGTACCACCACAGAAAGAGCTTAAATTCAATAATAGAACAAGTCCAGATTTATTAAAACTGTATAAACAAAACACACAAAGTGTATCCACTTTGATACACTCTATTCAGAAAGACAGCTGGAGAAATCATTATTTGCACAAGAATAGCATGCACCCTAGGCATGTTTTTGATAACATCCTAGAAAATCAAGTGACCTATTTTTAAGACTGTGTACAAAAGAGGACAAGTTCCAGACAGAACAGAAGAAATTAAAGGCCCACCTGAAGAACTGAGGCTATTCAAATAGAGATATCCAGATAAATACATCACAAATACAGACTATCAGGAAAGGAAAGGGCTGACCCTATTTCTCTTTAAAACCAGATTGAACTAGGCACACAAATGATATTCCCAGACACAGCCAAACTTGAGATGTATGTTGACTTATGCTACAGACACTCGGCAATTGTGTAATATAATTAAAAAAATCTGGCTAGTACTAACTGAACATGAGACCTTGAAGAATATAGTGGGAGAGACACCAAGATTCACTTTTAAGAACAAGAAAAATATCAAGAGACTGTTATGTGGTAAAGATGGGTTTTCATCAGAGCATCATATACATAAAGAAACTACAAAATGTGGGAGATGTAAAGCCTGCCCTTACATTGATGTCTCTAATTTTTTTTGCAATCCGACTACAGGCAAAAGATACTATCTCAAAAGACAAGTGAAATGCAACAGTAAGCACCTTGCATATGCAGCAACCTGCCAGAAATGTACTGCCTACTATAAGACTGATCGCCTTTTCAAAGAGAGAATCCTTCAGCATATACAAAATATTCATAACCAGGTCAAGACTAATGCTTTGGCCAATCATTTAATGCAACATCCATCACATTCATTTAAGCTCAAAACATTACCGCTATTATATGAAGGTAAAAGAGAGTGGATGTTAATAATAGAATTGAAATTGTGGAAATTTACTGGATAATTAATCTGAGAGCAGACCGCAATCCTGCCCTCAATGGGATGGTGCCGCTAAAAATCTATATTAAAAGTAAACGCAATGGACTATTGGTTAGATTGGAAGGTGTGTTCCATTGTGGTAATCTAATTGGATGTCCTCATATTGGGTAGAAATTAAGGCATTGGCCAGAAGAAAGCGTTGTGATTGGTAGAACTTGTTTTTAACTAAAAAATTTTGCCAAGACGGAGACAGGATCTGAAGAAGGCTACGGCCAAAAGCGCTTATCCTGAATACAGTGTATCAAAGCGGATACACTTTGTGTGTTTTGTTCATACATTTTTAATAAATTTGGACTTTTTTTATTATTGAATTTAAGCTCTTTCCATGGTGGTACTTTCATGGTGCTTTCTTTGGCTTTTGTATACACTTTCCACGGCACACCTTTGGCAGCTCATAGGTTTGTGTTTATTTCTAGGTACTAAGCCAGGGATAATTTTTATGTTCCCCATCCACTTGTCCAAGTTACACTTGAACTGGGTTAGCGAGGAACTCTGATTCACATGGATGTGAGAAGGGATAGTCTCCGGTATACATACCTGTCTCTCCAGCAGATCCTATTTATATCACAGGCAAGGTTTAAGTCTTTATAATGGGTCACTGATAGAACCCACCTAATCAAAATAGAGAAGCCACCCCAAGCAGTATACCCGTAATGAGTGGCATACCCCAGAGATCAGTCTTGGGGCATCTGTTTTTTGGGATATACTTCGCTGAGGTGCAGGTCAAAGCCAGTGGGCTATGGCTGACCAAGTTTGCAGATGATTGCAAGCTGGGCATGGTCATCAATTCCCCAAGTGATGTGGATGTCCTCCAAGAGGGTCTCACCCAAACAAATGACTGGTCCCGGAAACATGGCCTCAAGCTAAATGCCAAAAAATGCATCATCATCCCCTTTGGGGAGAGTGATGTCCCCACATATTATCACGTTAATAACAACATCCTAAGCACACAATCAGTCATTAGGGATTTGGGCACCCAAGTTGATAGCAGCCTGACTTTTGACTACCATGTTGCTTCCGTTGTATGGAAAGCTTTCTACATGGCCCACCTCATAAGCAAGGGTATTTTATCCACGGACAAGGAGGTCATAACATCCCTGTATTCTTCCCTTATAAGGCTAGTTATTGAGTACGATGCCCCCTTTAGCATGTACCTCACAAAGCACATGCAGCAGCTGGAGAGATCACAGAGGTTCCTCACCAGGATAATCCAGGGCCACAAATATTTACCCTACACAGATAGGCTAAAGGCCTTGTCCTTCTACTCATTTTCATACAGACTCATCAGAGGTGACCTCTGTCTGGCATACAAAGCAATCTCTGACCCTGCCTTGATGGGACTGCTGCATATCCGCAAGTCAAGCTCTACTCAAGTAAGCCACATGCACAACCTCAACCTGGTCTGTGGCATCAATAGGACTTGTTGGTGGACAAGATTTGTGTCCCAGAGACTTCCCCATCTGTGGAAGAGACTCTCTGTCCATGTCAAGCAGAGTACCTCATTATCCCTTTTTAAGCACAACCTGGATAACTGGATGGGAAACAGAAAATAAACCCCTGGGATTCCACCTGTGTCCCTGCTGGACAGAAGCTTTGGGTACTGACTTGTCTAAACATGGGCTAAACTCTTGGCTAGGCTTATAAGAGCCTCTGGACCAATAGCTTAGTAACTTCCTATGATCCTTCCTGTGATCCTATGTAATTCTGGTGCTGCTTGTTTTGTGGATATGCAGTAGGTCCATTGAGGTGGGGTCTAACAATGCCTTGTATGTTAGGCATATATCTCTCCTCAGCAGCCTGTAGGAGACAGAATACAGGGATAGGGCCTTAAGGTGGTCTGGATAGCACTTGCTACTTATGCCCTGTATTCTTTTAGTGAAGAACCTCTGTGGACCTTCCAGTTGTTGTATGCGCCTGGTTAGGTACATACCAAAGGGGGCATTGTACTCAATGACAGGTCTGACGCATGACAAATACAGTATAACAATGACTTCCATGGACCTAAATGCCATACTCTTGTTTATAAGTTGCACAACATAGAATAATGTTCTCACTACTGTAGACATGTGATAGTCAAAGGCTAGATTACTGTCTATGTGTGTCCCCCAAGTCCCAGACTACTGGGAAAACTCTTAGAGGTGTTTTAGGTTCATAGGTTCATAGGTTCGTACTAGGCTATCTGCCCAAGGGCATTTATAAGCCTAGCCCATAGTTATTTGGCTTTTGCCACCCCTTTAGTTTTGATAAAACTATGCCCCATTATTTTTGAAGCTCTGTCAAAGCAGTGACACTGAAGTAATCCTGGGGTGGCATATCTGCGATCCCATCCATTGGTCAAGATTCCTCCTTGAAGGCCAGAGGTGCCTGCTCTGGGTCTCGTGGGATTTTGTTGTTCCACAGCATAGGGGAGTTAGGGTGATGAATCTGTCCCTCCACATTCCCTATTAATAACAGTCAAGGTTTAAGTCTCTGCCCTTGTGGTTTCTGGGGATCTAGATTTTTTTTAGTGAATTCATATTCATCAAAAGGGTTGGATCTGGCTCATATATGCTGGAGTCACCTCTGGCTGAGCGGTAGTCTAGAGTATGAACTGAATAGAGTTCTTCAGTCGGGCAGCATAGGACATATTTTGAGACCCTTTATCCTTTTGGTGAGGAATTTTTTTTTCCTTTTAGCTGCTGCAGGTGTTAGATGACTGGGCAGGTGTGGCACATTCAGTCTTAATGAGGGGGGCATTGTACTGTGATATGGGGATGAATGACGATGAACTAATAGGATGATGATCTCAATGTGAGAAGGTTTTGAATAGATTCTTTGCAAAGGTGGGCAATGTAGAAGGTTTTTCTGAACACCTCAGTCAACATGAGTGTCAAACGATTGGCGCCTGTGGATGTCACCCATATGGACCCCTGATATCCTCTGTTTTTCTAACTATGCAGATCATGCATTTCTTATATATTACATTTTTAACATTTGTCTGGGCCATGGCTCTGGCACCAGTTGGACTCTTTCTTTGATTCGCATTCTGTTAGTATCTATATTATTCTGTGAGGATATCTATCTGCAGTTTGATTTGCTGTGCTCTGCTTTCCTGTGTCTTTCCTGTATTGTTTTTGTACTAGCAAAACAAGAGATCATTCACAACGATCCCTGGGGACCCACTTCTGTGTGGTTTTGCTTGTGACATGGCTCCAGTAACTGGGACCCTGTGTGTGACTCCACTTGTCTTGACTGCATGGGTTCATCCTTTAACAGTCTGCAGACATCTTGCAACCCATCTTTTTTTGAGAGATTTTCGAGCGATATGGTCTGAGTGGGTGTGATGAGTTTGTGTAGGCTGGTCAATGGCCTTTAGCATGGAATGGCGCTGGTGGGGTTCTCGAAAGTCAGTATCCAAGTTTAAAAGTGGCCCAATGGCTTTGAGCACCAAATCAAATTGGATCCAAGTTCTGCACAAAAATCCAAAGTGTATTTAAAAGTCTGTTATTTTTTATATGTCTTTATTTATGAGCTCCCAAAGTCATTGACTAATTTCCAGGGTCGGTGGAATATGATAGTTGCCAAGGGTGAATGACTTCCCAAAAGATACTATTGTGCATTTCTTGCCATTTCGTTTTAGTCCATGGATCTGACAAAAGTTGTTTATTTGTATCAGCTCTTCCTGGAGAGCATTTGTGTCAGTGGGGGAGTCTATGACTGCTTTAGATTTGTAATCATCTGCAAATTTAGTCTGCCAGAGGCCATTGACTTTTAGCCTTGATTTCAGAAAAGTAAATGCGAAAAAGGAACGCTTCCAGGACCAATACCTGAGGGACTCCACTTGTGACTGGTCTATTTGTAGAGGTGGACTCCCCAATTCTAACTTCCTGGGTCCGGTCTGTGAGCCAGTTGGCTATCCATTGGGTGATATAAGGGTTTATACCTAAACTCTTGAGTTTTTCAACAATGCCTAAGTCGGGTATTGTGCCAAATGCCTTGTTCAGGTCAACTTAGGCAGTGTGAAGTGTTTTTCCCTCATCCATTGCTTTGGTAGCCTTCTCAAAAAAGTCCACCAAATTGAGTAGACATGACCTGCCCTTGCTGAAATGAAATTGGGTTGGGTCCATTGTCTGGAGGTTTCCTATGTCATTATTGCTCATTTCCATAATAATAATTTCCATGACTTTGCATATGAGACTAGTGAGACTTATGGGTTTTTAGATTCCATGTAGATGGCCTGCCTTCGCACAGAGGGATGACTGTTGCTGTTGAGACTTATGGGTCTTTAGATTCCATGTAGATGGCCTGCCTCCATGTAGATGGCCTGCCTTTGCACAGAGGGATGACTGTTGCTGTTGAGACTTATGGGTCTTTAGATTCCATGTAGATGGCCTGCCTTTGCACAGAGGGATGACTGTTGCTGTTGAGACTTATGGGTCTTTAGATTCCATGTAGATGGCCTGCCTTTGCACAGAGGGATGACTGTTGCTGTTGAGACTTATGGGTCTTTAGATTCCATGTAGATGGCCTGCCTTTGCACAGAGGGATGACTGTTGCTGTTGAGACTTATGGGTCTTTAGATTCCATGTAGATGGCCTGCCTTTGCACAGAGGGATGACTGTTGCTGTTCTCCTTTCCTGAGGCATGAAGCCTGTTTGGAAGCTACAGTTAAATAGCTATTCCAGAGGTCCTGTTAGGTCATGTTTCATGCTATTTAAAAGGCATTCTGAGATACAGTCTGGGCCTATTGATGCAGTGTTCTTAGCCTTAGAGAGAGCATTAAGGACCTATTCCCTAGTAATAGTAAAGGGAGTTATATTTGATGGTATTTCCTGATTAAACGTTGAGGAAGAGAGAGGGGTAAAGCTGTAGGTGAAATTGTTAGGCCAGTAAGCTTGCTATATCTTCGGGCTCGGTATAAGTGGCCCCATTAACAATGAGCTCTGTACACAATTGTGCATTTCCTTTGAGGTTGTGGACATAGCTCAACAATACTTTGTGATTGCCCCTGGCCTGGGTGGCCAAATTAACCTGAAATTTGACTTTGCTAGACTTTATTTATCTTCTGAGTTGTTGGTTCAGTTGAATGAGCTTGCTTTTATCCTGCTGGGTGCTACACCTCCTAAGTTTTGCCATGATTTTCTTCCTTCTGTTATAGAGCCTAATAATGTTGTGATTCTGCCAGGGTGGCTTGTTTTTGAGCTAGTTCAGTACTTCTTCCTGGTGGATACAGCTGCCTCTATCCAGCTATTAACATGCTTGTATAGGGTTTTTTTGAACAGTTACATGCAGGCAGCAGTGTTCTTAGGGTTTATGGGGGCTTGAAAATTTCACAGGTTACCACATAATAACGGGAAGTTAGCCTTAGAGTAGTTCTGGAATATTCCAGAGTTAGCTGGGGATCCAGGTTTTATTGTTACTTCAAAGATGACCATTTTATGGTCTGGCCTTACCAGAAAAGACATTTCACAAGGGGGTGTGTAGCACTCTCTCATATTAGTGAGGAGAAGATATGGTATGTTTGCACTCCTGGTTGGTGTACTGACAATCTAGTCCGGGGAGTTTGTTTACAAAATCCAGAAATCTCTGTGCCTGTATGCTTGTTGTCATATAGAATTCCCAGCTAATAGTTGGGTAATTAAAGTCACCCATAAATATTTATTTATTGTGTTTGTTTACTGGGTAATGTCTGACTGGGCATGAGGCCCATTTTCAGTGGAGGCCCAGGGAGAAAAGCTCCATACATACAAATAGACAGTATTACACGATCAAACTGAACAAGTATTAATCAACAATGTACAAAGTAAGTCAGAAAAGAAATTAGTTATATAACAATAATTAGCAAATAATTAACAAATAAATTAACAAAGTTAACAAAAAATGGCACAGTTAGTGATAAAAACTGGCCGCATGAGTTAATAGTGAGAACAGTGTGATACAGTAATAGCAAGATAGAGATATGCAGTGTACATAACAGTTAAAGACAAAGCAGTCTATGCGTGTACGTTAACTGAAACTGAGTGTAGAATCAGGATAGCTTTCAGCAGTTAATAGTTGCAGCTGTGAGAATGAGCTAGTTTAGGGTACTATAAGGGGGTAGTAGGTATCCTAACCAGGAGTATGGCAGGTGCAGAGTGGGTTCGATGCTGAGTGTTTCCAATAAGTTTAAGTACATGCTGTGGTTCTCCTGGCTCGTAGAGGTAGACCTATAGCTTGCAGGGAAGTGGTATGGGATTTTGCCTGTGGTGATTTGAAAATGGAGAATCTCAAGTGCAATGTCCTGTTTGACCAGCCTTAAAGTATATTTATTTTTGATGTAAGCTGAGACACCTTCACCATTAGTTCATATCTGTGTAGTAGCTCATCTGAATTTATAGCCTAGCACTGCCAGTGTGCTGTCCTCACCTTTAAACCATGTCTCAGTGACTACACAGATATCAGCATTCTGTAGGGTGATGAGAGCTTGTAGGAACTGGAATTTTTTCTCGGTTTTGATTCACTATGTCAGAAGTACTTTCAGTGTTGGCATTGTCTAAGAAAGGCACTGTATAGCGGAGGACAATGTTTTAGCTAATATTCAAAAGCATAGAGTGGAGAGTTGCAAGCCATCCCTGGCAAAGCAGCATGGTCTGTTGACCATCTCCTTCCATGCTGACAAATATTGCATCCCCTTAGAATGACACCAGAAACTAAGCCAATTATTAAAGTCGGTCATCTTCTGTTTGAATTGTGGTAATATCCTTGGAGAAGGTGGTATGCTGCTCAGTGCTAGGCTTATACATCCTTGGGCATATATTCTGAGAGCTCCATGGTGTCTCTTTTTGTATAGTCTAGAGAGGTACATCTCAGCTCATTTAAACCCACATGGACTATGACCGAGTCATACTGGCACATGTGGTCCACGTACATGAGCACATGCATAATGTGGCAGATCCTCTCCCCTAGTGAGCAGCTGAACAAGACTTCCTCCTTACTCGGCCTGGTGAAATGGACATCACTGTGTCTCTCGATGGAGTTACCAATGACCATAATGTTGAATTCCATGGTGGCTTGCCTTATGGGCTTAGAAGTAGAGGCTCCATGAGATGTGGCTGTATGTGATGATGTGGGTGTTCTTTTGAAAAAGTGCCCGTCTTTTGAAAGAGTGCATTCAGGGCTGGTAAGGGTGTTTGTTATGTCTACTTTATCTAGGAAGTCTTTGGAGTTTAGGAAGGTTACTTTTAAGTGCATCAGCATATGTGGGTCTATTTGTCTGCTTTGAATTGTGGGTGATGGGTGTAGCGTGTGTACTACTGACAACCTTATTGACATTAGGAGTGCTTTTATGTGAGAGCTTTGCCTTCAGTGACATTGTATAAATACATCTCTCACATACCATATCTGTTTGTTTCAGAGTTAACTGGTTGTCAGTAAACATGAGACAGTTTCTACGTTGCCTCAGGATGGTAACGGAGATAGTGAGAAAGTTCATATGCCTGGCAACAGGCCCATTTTTACTGATTGGATGGCTGGAGTGAGAATATAAACTAATGTCAAGAGTATCTGGCTTGCAGCTCTGAGAACAGTGCTTTTACAGGAACAACGTTAGTTTAAGGTGTCTGTGGCTATACAGTGCACTGCCAAAAACTTGAGGGGAAACTTATAAGTAGACCCGGAAGGTTTATGGTATTTAGGAAGATATTCTGAAGTTAGGTTAGACAGCAGCAAGTCAAGCAGTACTTACTGAAAAGAACATCTGGGCTCTTTTTTCTAAAAAATGAGAACCGCTGCTCCAGATATCCAATCCAAAGGTACCGTGCAACCTGCAGACAAAGTGTAAGAGGCACATTAGTCATGTTTCCTTACCCCTCTATTATGCCTTCAACATGTCTGGAAGGATCTCTTCTATCTCTTAAGGCTTTATCACTAGGGAGTTTGCTGACACTTTGGTGACTACAGCAGCAGTGTTGTACCTTCACCTACTAGAGGTCTCAAACATTGCGTCCGGGTAGAAGGGCATGCCCATGAAGTTAACTAGCTGTTCATAATATTTCTGCTCCTAGCACAACCTAAATGAGGTAGCAGTGCCCCGAAGCACAGAATGGTTTGTGTTTTTTTTCCAGGCCATCCAGTAACATTTCATGAAACCTTCCCAAGCTCCTACAGGAGTGTGATGTCTGAATATGTTACAGACCACGCCTCATGTTCTTAGCTTTGCTTGTTGTCTTTCATAATACAGGTGTACCTTATACCTGTGTTTTACAACTGCATAATTATTTGAGTATCCAATGGGTCCCTCATTGATAAAGAAAAATGGAGGTCTCCAGCTACTTCATTGGCATAGCTGGCAGCATAACAGAATGGACTCTCAGAGTACCCAGCTTCAAGTCCCAAATGAAAACCTTAATTCTTTCCTATTTATACTAATATGTTCTCCAGACACCTCTCATTGTCAGGATTTCACTTTAGTTGCTGCTTCTGCTGCAGCCTTTTTGATGTTTTAGCATGTGTTTGCTGTATTAGGAGAATCCCCTCTGAGTATCGCTGTAAAAAATCTGCCACCTTCAACTTCATAGCTTCCCTTGCTGCTGTCCACGAGCACGTCATAGTATTTCATCATCAGAAAAGATACAGAAACCTTCTACTTACATTTTCTTACCAATGCTTTAGTGACTGAAGTCTTAAACATGATCCGCTTAGACTTAGTGTCTCTATCAAAGAAAATCTAAAGAACTGTCTTGTCAAGGCTGTAGGATAAACTCATTTCACACAGAAGTCTTTGTCAAATACTGTCAAGAGACCAGCACGCCTCATGTGGGTTGCCAGTATCTGTTCTAACAAACCTTACTTCTTCAGTGAAAAACTAAGCAGTGAAAATTTGCTCTCTCAGTCACTCTCTTCAATCAATGATTAAAGCATGCAGCCTCAGATCTTAATATTTAACTGTGTCATTTCTTATCAAGATCAACCTAAGGTGTTCTCATAGCAAAGTACACTTATGACCCTTCCTGTATCTGAACAGGGTGTTCTCAGTGGGCAGTCCATTACTGGAGAACTCTGGTACTAATTCAAATTTCATGTTCATATCTCAAAGGCTATTCCTCACAGTCAAGACCTCACGGTACATTTGTTATTCCTTATGTCAATACTTAATCTACCAGTAAAACTAGACAGTCGTTAGGCAGCAGTGTCTTAATTGGTTTACTTACTTTCTCCAAGAATGGCTGAATATGCATACAACAACTTGCACGAACATTAAAGCAACCCCAGTCACTAAATGAGGAAACCTATCACAGCGCAGCCCTCAGCAGTGAATTGTAACATAAACTCCATACACCTAGGGTCTATAATAAACAGGAACTTCAAATAAAAGACAGACCCTACCACTTACTGAAAAATCTGGATCCAGTGTCCATACTCTATCAAAGCAGTAATGTCCTGCATTTTTAAATCAGTTTCCATTGCCTACCTTGAGGCTGTGTGAGAATGGCCATCACCAGCTGGACAATCTCTCAGCCTGCACCTTTTATCTTGCAGTTGTTGAGGCAACAAGATAGTTCTATGCATTATTTTAAGCTGAGCCTGGCCTTGTTCCACATATAGCCAGACTACAGGCTTTTCCTGGTAGACAGTACCCCCAAGACCCAGCTCCAGCTGTGAGTTTCAGTAACTTTCTGGGCTGGTTCCTCTTTCGCTGAATTTTTTTATCCTTATTTGTCTTTTTAATTGTTTCTGTATTTGCAATATTCTTTGACTAGCCCCTTTCACCAGATATATTTTTTAAAGAGGCCTTAACCAGAGTTGCAGAGCTCCAGACAACATAGGTCTGAGGTTCACATGGGTTCATAAGCCTCCCCCACACTGATAATATGATAATTTATAAGGATAGATAGATAGATAGATAGATAGATAGATAGATAGATAGATAGATAGGCAGGCAGAAATAGGACAGACTGATACACAGATAGGGAGATAGATAGACACATACATACATGCATACATACATGCATACATACATAGATAACGTATGCTTTAAAATGCAGTGTATTACTAAGGTAGCTCTGCATTTGGAAGCCTGCAACGTTCATGTGAAGGAAAATGAAAATGATGTTACTAAACTGTCTCTCGGCTGAATCGATACTAACCAAAGAGACATCGTTATCATACAGAGAACGTCTCTGGCTCAGGCACTGTATTGTAAAAACTGTATGACTTATATTGATTCTGTTATATTCTTTTCTGTTGGTAAAACTTGCTTAATTGTACAATTCTGTAGCTATGACTTTTGCAAAAGTCTAAAAAAAAAATCAGCCGTGGTCCAGTGAACACGTTTAACAAGTGTTTTCTTCATAGCGATACAGTTTCCCCATGAGAAATGAGGAAATAGGAAAAACAAATTAAATTTCCCAGTAAGACTTGGAATGAGTTTGCAATTAACCTTTTAAATGTATTCTTCTATAGACTTTCAAATATACAGAAGATAATTAACTGAAGGTGAAATGCATTTGAAGATGATGCTTATGCAAAGGTTTTTATCTAAGAAGTAAACATACTATGTGTTCTTTGCCACCATTTTGACCTGAACAGCCACATTTCAATTTTGAGCTTAAGCCAATGTTTACATTTTCATAAGCAGTTTTATAAACTTCAGTGCATCAGAACTCCATACACTTTTTCCAAATGCTGATGTAAAATTGCATGATTATGCAATAACTATTTAAAAATGTGTATGCTTATATATTTCTGCGTCCTCTATACAAATAGTAACAAAATGTATACTTTTTCCCCTAGATGTGGTGAGTGATAAATTTCTTCACTTTCACATACTTACATACCCTGTGGAGTGAAATGTATGTAAACAGTGAGATTGTTACATGAAATTAGAATGCCTTACCTAAGCCTTCGTATCCTTAAACCAGATTAGGTGCTATCTTGTCAAATTTGGCCCAGCAAAAACTCTCTAGTCACAGTTTTACATAACAATTCATTTCTTTTGAGAGGCTTGTCAGTGGACTTCGTATATACAAATTCAGGGTATGTGGGAGCTAGCCTCTCACGTGGCAGTGGTGCAGGGGCCTTATGTCTTGCAAAAACACTTTTTTATGTCTAGATGAGGTTATGACCATTTGTGACTTCAACCAAGATGTAACTTGAATGCATTTCACACTCATTAACTTGGTTCAACCCATGATAACGACCAAAAGTGCATGTGTTTTTCAGTTTATCAATGATGCAATCACATTAATTATTTAAATGGTTACCTGGAAGTTTATATAGATGTGAGTAAAGGTGCAATGAAAATACAAACCCCAGATGAATAAAAGATGTCATTGGAAGATGCTGTTATGGCACATCTGTAAGAGAAAGTATATATTTATACAGCTCAGGTTGACACAGGGGCACTGAATTCACCTAAGGACACCAGGACACATTCACAACCAGCTTTCACTCTAGACTGATTTGGTCAGTCATGTTACATGACTCAAACCCAAAACTATTTTCTCTTTTTAAAGTTACCGTACAACTCATATTTATTGGTACAATGTTCTTCACGCAGTCTTAGCTCTTACACCTGGTTCAGAAAGTTGCTTGAACACAGCACTAATGTGGAAAAATGTGACTTCAGGAGAAGGTAGGTAGCAAATGCATCTCCTTATTCAAAAGCATTGCAGCTGATTACATTATGAAGTGAAGGAGTCACTCAGTACATCTGTTTCTGAAAGGCCTCTTTATGCAGAACAGAAGGAAACTGAGGTGTAGAAATGTCTAGAATCTGCACTTGCAGTTTAAGCATTCATACCATTTCATAACTGGGACAGCACTCTTCTAAAAAAAAAAAGAAGGCAGTATGCTTTCGAAGCCTGAGCAGTTAAAAGCTAACATTTAGTGAGAGGGGCCTAAATTTCATACCACTTTCATGTACTGAATGATCACTGGCAAACTACGTCCTTTTATAGCTTGGTTAGCTATATATATGACAGGGTCTATATCACTTAATCGAATTTCACATCGAGTCCCTCTTCATTGAACACCTTTTAATAGAACTCACAAATAAGCAAACAGATTTTTCATCTAAGTTTTTCCTAGGGCAAAACAAAGGTAGGCCACCTTAGCGACCACAGGGAAAAACATAAAACCTACCTAGCCCCCTAATTAAATATACCAACTCAGAGATCGTAGTACAGCGGGGACATGGAAATTCCATAAGGTGGCCAACCGTTGTTGCTACTAGAAGTGTTAATGAAGCTGCAGAGATATAAAGACACGGACATCCTATACAGTAACAGTCAAAAGGCAGAACTAATTGAAGGCAGGCTTTGAACCCACACATCACTTGCTGATCATACATTAAAGGCAGACTTTGAACCCACACATCACTCACTGATCATACATCTGATAATGAGGTAAGAAAATGAGTACTGCACCAAATATAAATTTACTTTTTTTTTTTTTTTAATCAGCTAGTGATAGAACATTTGTTATTCACTGCTTTGTTGTTTTTTAATGTATGATCATATTTTCATATTGTATGCATATATATATATGTGTGTGTGTGTGTGTGTGTGTGTGTGTGTGTGTGTGTGTGTGTGTGTGTGTGTGTGTGTGTGTGTGTATAAAAACTAGACTATTAAATATGAAGAAAAGACCTTATATGCGAAAATGACTTTGCAACTTTCAAAAAATAAAAAGGTAATTAAATAATGGGTAATTTCTGTTTTGATTTGTTTCTATTGGGTTTTGAGGTGTAAGAATTCACTAGAAAGGTTTAAAGGACGAATTATAAAGGGGGAATCTATTTTTTAAAGACTATACTATCAACCCTTTACAGATCGCTATGAAAACAAATTTATATGTGCAACACAGACTGCAACAACACAAGGCAGGTCTACATTCAAGAATAGTAGAGGACGAAGTTCAGGGACAATGGGGTTGATGGCAGATCATTGCTGTAACCACCCAGGAGAATAGGGCAGTGACCAGTGTTCTGTATTATACATGTGTCAGCAATAATCGTTACTAGAGAGAATCTAGTCCATGCTTAAGAGACTGAAGTGTATCAGCCATGTACATTGGACCTATATTAAGTATGTGCACAGCAAATGTCACATAGATGACTGTTTTTATTTTTGTCCCATCCTTCATTCATTATTGCCAGCCTGGACCCCATTCCCCATCTGTACTTGGGCCCATCATTTAATTCTTTGTCCCACAGGACTTATTCTGGTATGGCTGGCACCAGTCAAAAATCCTTAGGCATCCAGAGGTTCAGCAAGTGAATGCAGTCATCCAGGGGGAGGGTGTCTTTATGACCTGGCTAGTTTCCTCCTTCCGTTGAGCTAAGATGGTTCAGTCAACAGTGGGTTTGCAATGAGACTGAGTGGCATATCCCCAAGTCCCTGCAGAAGCTCAGCCAGGCCCACTTCCACCCTGCTGACTACACTTCCTCTAGCAATGTCTTCAGATTCCACCAAGGACTGATGAAAAGAAATGACCACATACTACTCTCCCCCCTGGGATGCGCAAGTTAGTCTCTCCCAGCCAATCCATCAGTGATTTGTGGCAGTAATCAAACCTGGGTCACTTGGGTTATAGTCATGGTTTTATCCCTCTAATCTACCAGATCAGCGATGTCGTACAGATGAATGTGACAAATAATGTCTTTTTGCTTTAGTAAAATTCATAGGTTCATAGGTTTGTACTAGGCTATCAGTCCTGGGGCCTATACAAGCCTAGCCATGACAATTCCCTGGCTATTTCTTCCCAAACTATTTACTTCCCTGGACCCCTGTCTAGCAGGGTGACTAACATGATCCCGGGATGAATTTCCTTTCTCCCATCCAATTTCATATCAGTTTGCTGGGCAAACAATTGTCAGACTTCTTCATAGTCCCGTTAAGCAAACTTCATTTCTTTCCATGCAGAGTTCACTGAATGAGGTAAAAAGGTATCCAATCCAGCTCGGTGAGAAGGTGAACTCCCACATATTCCTCCATGCAGGAAGCTTATTATAAGTAACATTCAGGACACATAGCCTTGCAGTCATACCTGTAAAAATTGAAAATAGCTACAAAGGCTGATGAAAGGTAGGCACATCCAGCCAAAAATCTGGACATTCATTTATTTAGTAGAGAATTTGAATACCAAATAGCACAAAACTCTTCCAACATTCAGTAGGACTATGGGATAACTATTCAGTAACATAATTATAAAAACATGAGAATGACAAAAATGACACGAAATATAAGCACACTACCAAAGAAGCGTATAAAATGCACAGCCTTTATTGAATGATGTAGCATATTTTTGCCTCACAAAGTCATTTATCTTTGCTCCTGAAAAAGGAAAATGTGACATGCAGGTCATCTTTCTTTAAATTATTGGTGCCACCAACAGGTTGGTTATGTTTTTGGTTTCCTGTTTTCCTAAACAGTTTCAAAGATCACGCAGGATGATAAGATTCTGCAAATTGTGTGAAGGACTAAGTCAAACCTGAAAATATAGATATATCTCTACAAATAGGCACATCATGTGAAGGGATAATTCAAGCCTGAAAATAGATTTGTACCTCCAAAGCTGGTACAGATGAGAAGTATGTTTATAGTTAAAGAAAATATTTCTTTATCTCATTTAGTGGATAATTTGGCAAGAAGCAGGTTGTGTTAAAGCATCTACCATTCATTTAGTTTGGTATAAGGGATCTATTTCTGGTAAACCAGTGTGTTACTTGTGCATGTATGTCTAAGTCAACAAAAAAGACAATTATTTCAATGTAGCATAAATGCACTATGCAGTATTTTTGCCATACATGGTGTACCGCAATAGTTCCATGAGAGTGTATGTTAGTTTTGTAGAAATTAAAAGCTATTAGTAAAAAAAAACATTTCTGATGCTCAAAGAAAGGCTAAAAATGACGCAATGTTGTTAAACATTGTGGATTCAGTTATGGGCACAAGCTGTAAAAAGAACAGGACCAATGATGTGCTCCACTTAAGTGTTTAGTTGAATATTGTCTTGCTAATTGTGAAAATATAGGAAGTTAAAATTAATTCTTAAGTGCAAAAGTGTAAAATTCTAAGTGTTTACTTTGATTTATTGGAAATGTATTTTTATGTAGAGAGATAGTACTGCAGCAACCATGCATATCTGCCATTAGTTCACTAATAAAAAGTTAACTGGCCTTGTCTACAAATGTTCTTTGTTTAACATTACCTATGCTGCTAAGATTTACTGAAAATATAAGGTGATTTGGTTTATAAACTAAACACTAGTGCCCAACAACACTTCAGTAGTGAAAAACAAACTGACATCTGCTGGTTTCTGACTACTGCAGATGGTATTTCAGAACATATTATGCATAATGGCTCTGCTGGTCAGAGGCACAGGGAACTAATCTAAGGGGGTGGCAAAAGCCAACACACTCTGGCTAGGCTTATAAATGCCATTAGGCAGATAGCCTAGTACTTACCTATGAACCTATGAACCTATAATGTTGGTTTGCCCTATAGAACATACGTACTGTATTTCTGATATACACAATCCTTCTGATATGTGTACAAGGAAGACAAAATGAGCCACTGTTTGATAGCTAGAATAGAATCAGCAAGGTCCTGAATTAGAATCTCAACAAATGCATGAAGTCTTTTTTTTCAGCACCCTGGCATATGCTCTTCCACTAAGGCTGATGAGTAATTTCCTTTTTAACTAGAACATGCCACCTTAACTCTTTTTTGAAACAGAGGACTGCTGATCCTCTTTGCCAGTACAGGGTTGCTGTCCCAGCATTCCAAACAGCATTTCAATGGCAGATTAAGCTCAGCACCCCAAAATGTCCAGCACATTTAGCATTTGTGGATGTAACTCACCGAGTCCTGCACCATTACTGCAGAGGTACTATTTTGTCACTGCAGTAACCTCACTTCATAAAACAGACTCAAGTCCACCAAATGCTTCTGTGCTGACTTCTCAGAAGAGGGCATGTCTATTAGGTTTATAAATTTATTGAAGTGTTTCTTCCAAGTTTCAGCATTGTTTCCAGTTAAATATTAAACAGCTTCTCTCTCCAAATAGTGCAGGCACCCCAGTGCCAGAAGCAGGTCCTTCACTTCCATGATGTGCTGCCCAGGAATCAGTCCACATGTGCCTCTAACAGTGCAGACACGTCAGTGCCAGAGGCAGGTCCTTCACTTCCATGATGTGCTGCCCAGGAATCAGTCCACATGTGCCTCTAATAGTGCAGACACCTCAGTGCCAGAGGCAGGTCCTTCACTTCCATGATGTGCTGCCCAAGAATCACTCCACATGTTCACATGTGCCTCTAACAGTGTGGACACCTCAGTGCCAGAGGCAGGTCCTTCACTTCCATGATGTGCTGCCCAAGAATCACTCCACATGTTCACATGTGCCTCTAACAGTGTAGACACCTCAGTGCCAGAGGCAGGTCCTTCACTTCCATGATGTGCTGCCCAGGAATCAGTCCACATGTGCCTCTAATAGTGTAAACACCTCAGTGCCAGAGGCAGGTCCTTCACTTCCATGATGTGCTGCCCAGGAATCACTCCACATGGTCACATGTGCCTCTAACAGTGTAGACACCTCAGTGCCAGAGGCAGGTCCTTCACTTCCATGATGTGCTCCCCAGGAATCACTCCACATGTGCACATGTGTCTCTAACAATGCAAATATCTCAGTGTCAGAAGTGCTGCCCAGGAATCACTCCACATGTGCACATGTGGCTCTTAAAGTGCAGACACCTCTAACACAGTGTTTGGCTTTACAGTGCCTGCAGCTGCTGCCCCATCAGTAAGTGACTGTATTGTTGTGCTCAGTTTGTTAAGTCTGTTCAGATCCCCTTGTAGTACACTGGAACTATTCTTGCTATTTGCCCATGTGATAATCCACAACCAGGCCAAAATGATGTCATCCACAGACCAACAACTCAGCATAACCCCATAGTATGCACTGATGTATGTACATGTGCTCCTTTTAAATAAGTGGTGGTGGTGCCATCGTTAGAAGGAGCATTGTACCTATAAGATTCATACTTCTTATGGCAGACTCTGCCACAGGCACCAGGATTTGAACGCCCTCTCAAAAGTGCACCAACCAGTAACATCCACAGCATGCAGCATTAGATGTTGTACCTTTGTTATGTCCACTAGGGAAGAGACATTACTGATCCATTAGCACTGAATGATAGCACATGGCTATCAGTTCCTGGTCTTGTAGACCATGCATAGCATGCATGTAATGTGGGTAGCAAGTCCAATGCACTGATGCCCATCAATGTGTCTAATAAGGCTATGTTCTCAACTTTATGTATTATGTTCTGCATCTCACAGCATATGTCATA
The DNA here is from genome assembly GCF_019279795.1 of Protopterus annectens. Taxonomy (NCBI): domain Eukaryota; kingdom Metazoa; phylum Chordata; order Ceratodontiformes; family Protopteridae; genus Protopterus; species Protopterus annectens. The sequence goes on along the minus strand of NC_056745.1, from coordinate 1,435,036,633 downwards.
GAGAATTGTAACATAAATTCTGCCTGCACAAGGACAGACACCTGCTTTGAGGACCTGATTTATATCTGAAGTTATGTAATAATAGCTCTAGTGATGGTTGTGTATTGTGACATGTGGATAACATTTTTTACATATATCATAGCTATCTGTGTAGATAGATAGATAGATAGATAGATAGATAGATAGATAGATAGATAGATAGATAGATAGATAGATAGATAGATAGATAGATAGATAGATAGATAGATAGATAGATAGATACAAGGGGTGGATTCACACTTGTTGTATACTTGAAATTTTAAAACATAAATTACCGAGATCAATTTTTTTACTTATTAGGGTTAAACTTATGTCAAGCTATAGTGAAATGCAAGTGAAAATCAGAAATTATGGAACAACACTTTGTCATTTTGGTTTTATACTTCTGTCTGTGAGAATCTTATTAATCAAAGCATTTTTCATAACCATTCAGGATACTTTCAATAAGTTAATGGTCTGATTTAAACAACTTGCTGTTTGGTATTTTTCTATGTTTTTGTTTGCAAAAACTGTTTGAATTAGCAATGTGGTTTCAAATTGATTGGATTTGGACTTGTGGTTTTTAAAACATCTGTACCATTTTGGCATGTCCTTGTGTACTGGTGTATACTGGTAGGTTGAATATGAAATATTTATTTGCCAGGATAGTCCGACTGGAAAACAAGTGTCCATTTTCAGCGGAGTCCTGGGGAGACAAACTCCATATGTTTACAGAGAGAAAAAAAAATTTACAAAAGAGACATTACAGAGTAGTAGCATACAGATGTAGAATTTACAGCAGTTAGTATACAATAAGAGGATATTAACCCTTTTGGCTGAAAATAGAAGTGCACAAAATATACAATGGGAGTAGATAAGAACTTGGTAGAGCATTGCAAGATATTTCACAAGTGAATAAGAGTATGTTGTCTTTCGGCTTTTCCCAGTTAGTGGTCGCCACAGCGGAACTCTGGTCCGCTAATGATTGGTAGTAGATTTTCATGAACGCCAAGGTGCCAGCTCGATGTTCACCCTTCAATGAAGGCACGCCCATTTATGCATGTCTTTCGAATGCCCACCCAACTGCGGGGAGGGCATGCAGACTAGAGTATATAAATGTTTAAGTTTCCATATATACATTCAAGCAAATATACATGAAAGAAAAAGAAAAAAAAAAAAAATATATATATATATATATATATATATATATATATATATATATATATATATATATATATATATATATATATGCATACATGCACACATGTACATACACTCACATATAAGTTATTGCTCACACATGGATAAGTATAGTTAGAGCATGTTGTTTGTGTGTTTATGCATTAAATTATTAAATTAAATTATTACAATTATTAAATTATGCATTAAAGTGGCATGTGTATACAAGTATGTATCCTTGCTGCTAGGGGAAGATGAAATTGGATGTAAAATGGCTATATTTGCATGTTATGTGTACATAATATATCAATTACTCTGCAGAGTACGTTAATACCGTAAAGCATGTCATTGTCTGGACATCACTGGCATACAGTACACAGACGCAAATATATATGTCTATATAAGAGTATATTTACCTTTCATTGACAACTCAAATCAGTGAAACTAAAATTGGCGTAAAAAGCACTGACCTCACCTATGGCTGAAAGCAAGTAAAGAAATCAAAACTAATTATTTTGGAGGAGGTCAAGCCCCCCCCCGTGCACTGCTCACATGAGGGACTGTACTATCCCCATCTCCTGCTACTTTAATATGCCAGCTTTGAGATTGCACAATAGTGAGGAAAGGGACAAACATAACTTTTAACAATCCTATTCTAAAACACACTGCCAGGGGTAAAATACTGCTCAACGAAAACAAATTTGATTAAGAAAACAGCAAATTCTTCCTTGTGCAACTGAATCAATGAACAAGGAAACTGTACAAACAAAAAAAAGCATTTTGAAATTTCATAATACCAAATACTCCTAGCAATAAAAGTGCAAAGGACTGCAAAAGAAAAGCAATTTCTTTTTGTGATCTTTACATTAAAATCCTCCCATAACACCAAACCCTAACTTGCCTGAATAGTGTTAGTGATATAGAAAGAGATCCCCTTATACCTCCTTTTTAATGTCTGCTAACCTTAACCCTAAATTTGCCCATGCCCCTAACTCTAACCCTAATAGTACACCTTACCTTAGAAAAAAACATTTCCATAACAATGTCACCACACACACACACACACACACACACACACACACACACACACACACACACACACACACACTGAATTCAAAATCTATCCCCTGACCTAACCCCAACTCTAGCCTATAAGCTGCAGATACTTGCATACTCACAGTAAATCGATTTACTTACTTTAACCATAACTCTAACCCTAACCCACAAACACATGCACAGACACTCCCACCCGTAGTGAAACCCCACTTACCTCTTTCAGTAACACAAACATTTGAAAATTAGAATGTTCAGTAACTGCAACATTCAGCAAAATGAGCTGCTCTGTAATTTAGCAAACAAAAGCATGTTTGATGAACTGCAGTGAACCCATTTATCTATTCATCCATCTATCTATCTATCTATCTATCTATCTATCTATCTATCTATATGATTACATCACCATTGGTTGACAACACAAATGAGTGACACACAAATGAGAGACAAAAACTGAGTGGCAACACAAATGCATGACATGCAAAATGAGTGAATCACAAAGCACTGACAGCTTCTCTCTCACTGTCAGTAATCCACAGATACAAAACCCATACCAAGCATTGTCTGAAAAGTGGTAATATTAGGGAAAGGGTTTATAGTAACAATGTGAAGGGTAAGGGTTAGGGGCAGGACACATATAAGGGGTGTGTTTTCTTGTATCTGACAAAGTGAAGCATTATGCTGCACAAAAAGCATAAGAAAAGTCCAAAAATTACATAACAGAATACCTGCTCTATTCACATGCTGGCCTTTTGTGCACACCAAGTAGTACATGTGAACTTTTCATATTCAAACTGTATCATTTACTTTACTAAAAGCATTTGCAAGCTGTGTGACTGATAATACAAACACAATATACCAAAATGTCAAATGATAGCAGAAACCTGCTCATCTGAGTTCTAAAATAACATTGCAGAATTCTCTTTAGTGACTCTTCAGTGAGAAACTGTTGCATCATGAAGGTTAATACATAATTCAGGACAGTGGACATTAATTCTGCTTACTAATTCATTAGATCAGATAATGGCTGTCATACTACCAAATAACCAAATGGCAATGCTACAACTAAGGGCTATTGGAAAATCAGACTTCCAATGTTTACAGCAAGACGTCTTACATTTTGAAACTTGTTTGGGGTGATTAGCCATGTAGTAAATATCTGAGTTGAATCTGTCATATCTGTGTACACCAAATCACTATTTTTGGACTAAGGCTGTAAGAACAGATTGTGATCACATATCTTTAGACCTTTTAAGGCTAGTCAGCTTCAGTACCTGACAATAAAGTAGAGCACATATGGCTGCTGATGACACATTCTCTTACTGTGCTTTTCTGAGATATACTGCAGCTCATGTGGAGAACCACAGAAGCCCTACATGCTTCCATCTCTGGTGCATATACTTTTAAGAGGGTCTATATTAGAAGACTGAATGTTTAGGTGATCGAACACCTAAACATTGATCTTTTAATATCAAACCGCACAATGTCGAACATCCCAGGGAAACACGTCCCTTGGCCACAACACAAAAAAATTTACTGTGCATCTAAATTAAGTGGGGGGGGGCTGTGCCCCCATACCCCCCCTAACTAAATATACCAACTCTGAGATTGTTCAACAGTAAGGAAATAGCAAACTCCAGCGAATAGCCAAGGGAAATCTTTCCCTGCATTAAATCGGCCATTTTCCGTTTTTTGCTTTCGATATTAGAAGACCGATGTTTAGGTGTTCGATCACCTAAATATTCGGTCTTCTACTATAGACCCCTTTTAAGAGGTATACACACTGTACTTTATCATGGGTCTCTGTCATGTGCTAATCCTTGTTGTCCCAATGTAGAAAAAAGGAAACATAATGTTACTTAATATGTGCTATCTTTGGAAATAATGGTTGCATTGTAAATGTATAAATGTGTCTGCATCAGCTGCCTATATCTGCTTTTGTCTGCTGGTGGTAGTTGTCCCCAGTACTCACTCTGAATGACTTACTAGGGATTTTCTGTTTTAACTCAGAAGGGAAATATTCACAAGCATTAAGGTGATCCCCCAAAAACTAAAAGAGAGGCAAACTTAGAGCTGACTCCTTAGATTGCACAAGTAGAAAAGCAACTATGGAGAGAGACTAGTATCATGACACAATGAGGATGACACAGGTGACTCTGTATAGGCCAGAGGGTTGACTTGCTGTGACTGCTGACATAACAGAGCAAGAACAGGGATGACATTGCATTTATAATGTTTTGCTAAAGGTTTAACCAATGGAACATCAGATGGCAGTTGTGACGTCCCTGCTCTGGGCTAGTAATCAAGAAGCCTCAGTCTTCAACACTGATACAGAAGGGGGAATGTTCACTTAGAACAAAAATGGATACATACAGTATTTTCAGATACCGGTCTCTGCACCAAGTCCAATTTCCCCTAAGAGCACACTCCAGACCTGAGGCTAGGTTTTCCTCTCTGGGCCCAAATAAGATTTCACCTTTCTCTCTGCAGAAATCAGTGCTCTGTGTCCCTGTTCCAAGTAAATGACATGCTCATCTAGAAAAGGCTGGCACAAATGTATCCACTATACCACCTTCATCCAAACATTAAGGTAGATTCACTGCCACCAGTTAGCTACTTTAAGGCTCTTGCCAGCTTACCCAATTACTCTTAGTAAAATTAATGCTTATACAAATGGTAATGTTTGGCAAAATAAGACTTTTGAGAGCATGAAGCCACAGTGTCACCAAATAAATTCAGTTACTCTCAAGGGTTAAAATGTTTTCTAAAAGTCCAGGCACAATGAAAGGTATAGATATATTTAATAATAAATAGTAAAATAGAAACATGATCATACTGAATATCTATTTACAATAAACACCAGAGTTTCAATTCACAGGAAATATAAAAACAACACAGATAGAAAGATTCAGATACAGAAAAACAATATTTAACTAATCTCACCATATTTTCCTATTTTACTGAAGAATTACTGTTCCCTACTTACTTGCTAGAGCAAGGTAAGATGAAGTGGATGAGTATCTTGTGTCAGTTCCAATAACAGAATGCTGTGTCACTATCACATCTCTTACTAATATCTCAGATAATTTCAATGTTAGCTATAGAATGACCTTACATCTGGACACCTGATTCTGTGGTTGCCACACTGCCCCCTCTGACTAGAAGCTGAACCAGGATCTAACACTGATTTTTCAAGAGCTTTGCTAAGGCATCTGTAGACTGTAAAACAATTCCAATACTTTCATCCTTCATGGAGAGACTAACCAGCCATTCTCTGGCACTCTAGGGTAGCAATTAATTCACCACTAAGGACAATAAGACCCCAGGTCTTTCCCAGACATTGCATCTCTGGCTGCATTCCAGCCTATGAGATAAAAACTTTATGACCGAAACCAAGTAATTTGATTTCTGGCTATTTTTCTTAAGGTAAGCTGAGCTGAGCTTAAACCCTTCCCTTCCTGCATCCTCTTTTAACATATATGCATTTCATCATAGGTTCATAGGTTCATAGGTTCATACTAGGCTATCTGCCCAAGGGCATTTATAAGCCTAGCCCATAGTTATGTGGCTTTTGCCTACCTTTTTTTTGAATAAAAAAAATGCCTATTTATTTGCTTTGCTGTGCTGAAGCAGTGACACTGAAGTAATCCTGGGTATATCTCTTTGATCTCCATCCATTTGTCAAGATTCCTCTTGAACAAGGCCAGCGAGGTGCTCTGCCTCATGTGATTTTGTTTCACAGCATAGCAATCAGCCAGGTCTCTGGCCTATGCGTCCCATGTTCATGTTCTATTTATAATGTGTCCAAGGTTTAAGTCTCCTTGCCAAGTGAGGAGGGGGATCTAGATTTTTGGTTGTTTGAGATCATCATTTTTCTTGGTTTTATTTATTCATGATATATCAGGGTCAGGTCACCCACAAGGCTGTATGTCGTGCAAGCTGGGAGCTGGGAGTGAGTTCTTTCAGTATACAGCATAATACATATTTTTTTGAGACCCTTTATCCTTTTGGTGAGGAACTTTGCCTTTCAAGCTGTAACCAGCCAGGCTGCAGATAGATATTGGCAAGGGGGATTTGTACTAATCATGTGTCTAATGAGGATGAGAGTAGGATGGGAGATGGCCTCCCCTTGATCTAGATGTGTGTGATGATGTGGATGATAGAAGGTTTAATATAAGGTTTTTCCTACTAACTTTTTAAGCGACGGGTCAAAAACAAAGGCTACTGTCAACCTGGGTCCTATCCCCCCTGATGACTTCTCTGCTGCTAGGTTCTTTGGTAGGGTAACCTGTTTTTCCCGAAAGGTAGCATTATTGTTTTTTACTGGGGGGCGTTGGCTTTATGCCATGGCTCTGGCCTTCCATTTCTGTGAGGCCCTTCTGAAGGATGTGTGTGTCGGATGTGTTTGCGGATATGTTGCCCTGTTTGCAGTCATCTGCAAGTCATTGTCATCCTCCTGTGTTGTACTTTGCTGTTCTGTGTGAACTTCAGAAAGGAGAAGAGTGTGGGACGGGGGACTGAGGACTGAGACCACCACTAGTGACAGGTTTTGAGTCTGACATGGCTCCAGCAACTCTGACCTGTGGTGGTCCTGTGTTGCCTGTTTTCTTACCCATCCACCCATGTGGTGTGGGTTGATTTTCAAAGCTACCAGTTACAACAGTACAGTCTGATATAAAATATTTCTTTTCTGTCCAGCAGGACTCACTGTTGATACATTTTTAACACAAGCATCTGCACAAATCAGTTTGATATACAAATGAAAAAAATATATATTTTCAAAACTCCGGCTTGTTATGCTGGCATATATTATGCATTCACTGCCCTACTCTCTCTTGCATAGCTGACACTACCTCACATCATCACATCTCTTCCTCCCTTTGAACACTTAAGCTAGTTTCTCAAGTGACCCTTGAGAAATGTTGCTTGAAAGAAATGAGTCTGTCTGGGAACACATTAACCCATACCCTGTCTTGACAGCCCATCTGCATTGGCATTGCTGACCTCACTATGGTGCTGTACCAGGTGAGTGCATCCAGGTTTCCCAGTGAACATGCCCCCAAATTCCTGCTTGGATTTCTCAAACCTGGGTTTGGGATAGCCACTGGGACATTGCTACCTCTTTCACTGAGGTCTCAGTCAAAGCCACACTGAGATGATCAGTCACCAGATCCCCTTCAGACTCCTCCTACCACCCACTACAAATACTTAGCACAAGGGCCTTCAGTAATGAATGGCATACCCCAGGGATCAATCTTGAGGCCGCTGTTATTCGAGATATACTTCTCTGAGGTGCAAGCCAAAACAAGTGGACTGTGGCTGACCAAATTTGCAGATGACTGCAAGCTGGGTGCAGTTATCAATTCCCCAAGTGATGTGGACGTCCTCCAAGAGGGTATCACCCAAACAAATGACCAGTGCCAGAAATATGGCCTCAAGCTGAATGCCAAAAAACGCATCATCATCATCATTCCCTTTGGGGAGAGTGACATCCTCACATATTATCACATAAATAACAACATCCTAAGCATGCAGTCAGTCATGAGGGATTTGGGCACCCAGGTTTATAGTAACTTGAGTTTTGACTACCATGTTGCTTCTGTTGTACAGAAAGCTTTCTACATGGCCCACCTCATAAGTAAGGGTATCTCATCCAGGGACAAGGAGGTCATAACATCCCTGTATTTTTCCCTTAGGCCAGTTATTAAGTACAATGCCCTCTTTGGTATGTATCTCGCAAAGCACATGCAGCAGCTGGACAGACCACAGAAGTTCCTCACCAGGAGAACCCAGGGCCTCAAACCTCTACCCTACACAGATAGGCTAAATGCCCTGTCGCTCTACGTAGTTTCATACAGATTCCTCAGAGGTGACCTTTGTATGGCATACAAAGCAATCTCATAACACGCCTTGATGGGACTGCTGCATATCCACAAGTCAAGCTCCACTCAGGTAACCCCACATGCGCGACCTCAACCTGGTCTGTGACATCAATAGAACTTGTTGGTAGGACAGATTTGTGTCCCAGAGACTCCCCCATCTGTGTAATAAACTCCCTCTCCACATCAAGCAGAGTACCTCATTATCCCTTTTTAAGTGCAACCTGGATAACTGGATGGGAAACAGAAAATACACCCCTGGAATTCTACCTGTATCCCTGCTGGACAGGGGCTTTGGGTGCTAACCTGTCTAAACATGGGCTAAACTCTTGGCTAGACTTATAAGGGCCTCACGACCAATAGCCTAGTAACTTCCTATGATCATGTTAAGGCTTCATCACGTTAACATGGTACAGTTTGTGCCCCTCCCTCTTCCCTAGCAGTTCGACCATGTAGTTAACATTACTGACCTTCCTTACCACTTTGAAGGGTCTTTCCCAAGCTGCCTGCAGCTTATTGTGTCTGACAGAAATGAGCACCATAACCTGCTGTCCCACAGCATACTCTCAGGCTTGAGCATTCCTGTCATAGCAGACCTATTTCTCCTGCCAGGTTCTCTTTGGCCAAGCCCATAAGTAGGACTGAGGCTCCTTGATTACTGTTCCAGAGGAGGGATGCCACAGCAGTCAATATGATACATCTTATCAGGCATAGCCAGATGTTACTACTGCAGATGCAGTGATGTTGATGAGGGGTTATGTGTGGTTTATAGGCTGAGGTAAGACCCTGGCCCATCAGGAACAGCTGTTTAATATAGGACTACAAAGTATAACAGATGCTAAGCAACACTTGATCCTGGTTTTGGTGGCTCTATTCCTTTTGACCATTTGCACTGCATGCTTTTGATGTGTTCCTGTCCTACATGTATCTTTTTTCCAGGTTCTTAGGCTGGTTGCATACATATCGCTTGCATACCTTCCACCTTCCGTGATGTCAGTCCAGCATGCTGTCTTCTTTTATTGCTTTTGTTAACAACATCTGTGCTGTTTTGTAAATATAAATGTCTCCTTACTGTGCAAAGCATACATCTCCTTTTTCACTGATTCTACACATACCTTCCACATCCTTCTTTTATTTGTCTTGCTTCACTGCTTCAAGTAGTCACCATCTTTTAGTCATATTATTTTTTACATTTTACTGCAACTATATTTTAAGTACACATCTACTTTTTGTGTTGTGTGTGGTAGTTGTATTCCATGTGTACAATTGCATCCAGTCCACAAGTGGTCATGGTGGTGCTCTGTGTACTTTTGATCATGGGCACATCCTAGGATATGCATGTCTCCTCCACAAATGGTCATGGTAGTGTTCTATGTACTGTGGATCACTGGCATGTCCTAGGATATGCATGCCTGCATTACTAATGGTCATAATGGTGTTCTATGTACTGTCTGGTGTTCTATGTAGTATGTACTGTCGGTCTTTGGCATGTTCAGTCAGGACACGGTCATCCTTAGAGACCAGGGCCATGGAAGCGAGGTTTCATATACCTGTGCTGCGCACCATTTTTAATTCAAACGCTACTGCTCAGGAACCCATTGGCAGTGATGAGGAAAGCTTTCTATATTTTTATTGTTTTCTGAAATGTTTGAAACCTGTCTAGCTAATTATTTTTGTAACAATTGTAAGAAATGTTGTGCAACAGTAATGTAATTTACCGACAAAGTTGCTAGCAGATTATGTGCTCTGTAAAGCTTTTAACGGGTACAGGAAGTTGAGAAACAGTAATATTCTTGTACTGTCACCTGTTTGTGCAATCTGTATGTACAACAGTGTTAGAAAATGTAGAGTTTTTTACATTGTTTAACACGTGTGCACATAAAAGCATGGCTTAAATATTTCAGGATTGGTCAGGAGAAGGCAGACATATTTAGTGTAGTACAAACACTGAGGTTTAACCCTATTATTTACCTTGTTGATTCAGAGTTTGAGCTGTAAACCCATTAGCAATTGGCCTTTCACATGTGTGTACTGATAAGCATGGCATAATATTCAGTAGTGGTCTGGAAAACGCAGACATAACTAGTGTAATTCAAATGCTTGAATCTGACCCTATTGTTTTTGTTTCAGCATTAAGCAGCATATCCCTTAGTTATTGGTGTAGTGTAGTGCAAACGCTCGAGTCTGACCCTATTGTTTTTGTTTCAGTGTTAAGCAGCATATCCCTTAGTTATTGGTGTAGTGTAGTGCAAACGCTCGAGTCTGACCCTATTGTTTTTGTTTCAGTGTTAAGCAGCATATCCCTTAGTTATTGGCCATTCAAAACGTGTATTGTAAGGCATGGCTTAATATCAAGTAATGCTGAGAAGGAGGCAGACATATGTAGTGTAGTGCAAACGCTGAGGTCTGACTATTATTTTTCTGATTCAGCGTTCAGGCAGTATATCCTGTTTTAATTGGGAAACGCTTGTTGTACTAAACACCACACTATTACAGCTACAAACTACTGTGTTTTAGACTAGCATTTACAGCTGTTAACTGGCTAGCTGAACGGATTCGACTGGCATGTACATGTGGAAGCTAATGTGTTTGCTAAACTGCTTAAATACAATAACCTACATGTAATATTGTGTTCTAATTTACACCTTCAGAGTAGGTAAAGTGTTATATTTTGGTCCTAATCAGCTCCCATATCTTCCTTTTTACCTCCTAGGAACTGTAGCAATAGTAAATCACCTAACCCAGCCCACCCCTGTGAAAGGCTTGCAACATTACAAGATTGCTGCTCATTGCTTACTAAAACATCCAGCAGTCAAAACTCTGTTCTCTAATTTAAAACCTAAAAGGAGACAAGGTTAACATTTCTTCCTAAATTATCCTGTTAACCTGGGACTAAATATCTGTAATGTACCACTCGGGGGTCTGCAGCACTAGCAACATCCCACTAGGCTACCCAACTAATTTAACATTCTCAAGAAGTGCACTTCCAGGAGAAAATAAAGTAAACTATTAAGAATATTTGTAGGAAACCTGTGTTATACTTACACATATTCACTTTACATTTCTCACTGTCCTGCCCAAACCTCTGCATATTGATTGGCTCCGCACTCTTGCAGTCTTGGAAAATCTGGAAAAGGGATAACACTTGCCTAGCCAAGCAAAACTTCCAACAACTCAGAAATCAGGCCAAGAAACAAACCAAACTAGATAAAAAGAACTATTTGATTGGGGTCCAAAACAAACAAAAGATCCACAAACATTTTGTCATGCTATCAACTCACTTCTAAAACCAGGAAAAAACAGGAACAACTACCACTCCAGCCCCCTCTTCCAACAACAATATACCATCCCAATTTAATCACTTTTTCACAGAATCCATCCTAACTTTATCCTCCCAACTATCCTATAACAACCATATGCATATGTCTACCAAATGCTCGAATAACATCCCCTCCTTTATTCTTTCACCTGTTCTCACTTCCACAATTAAAAAACTTCTCCAAAAACTGAGACCAACCACCCTTGCAGCTGACGGTCTTCCTGCCAACTTCATGAAAATCTTCATAGGTTAGTACTAGGCTAACTGCCCTTGTGGGCATTTTTTTTAGTCTAGTCAGTTACCCCACTGTGAGAATCAAACTCTGTACCTTATGTCTGTACAGCAAACACCTTAACCATTATGCCAACATCCCTTCTGAATCTCTGTCTTACCCAATTTCAATCCTTATCAACTGCTCCATACAGGAAGCCTGCATCCCTCAACTCTGGAAAGTTTTGTATATTATTCCTCTTCATAAAGGAGGCAATTCTTATGATTTCTCAAATTGCTGCCCTATTGTCATTCTACCCCCCTTATCTAAACTGCTTGAAAAATGTATTCACTCTCAAGTTATGAAATTCCTTAACTCACACAATCTTCTCTCTTCTACACAACATGGCTTTCGAGAAAATCACAGCACAACAACTTCCCTTCTCTCATTTACCAACCTGGTCAACCTACACAAATATAACTTTGTATCTGCTATATTTTAGATCTATTCAAAGCATTTGACATGGTGTCACACTCCAAACTACTAGACCCCTAGCCTCCCTATCTTTTGCCCCTTCCACTTTTGACTGGTTTAAAAGCTGTCACATAGGCAGCAATCAGTCCAATGGCAAGGCACACAATCTCCTTTACTCCCAACTACAGTAGGCGTACCACAAGGCTCGATATTAAGCCCACTTCTTTTCTCCATATTTACAAACAATCTTCACACCTTCACCCAGCATGCTTCACTTATACAGTATGCTGATGATTTGACTCTCATCTGCTCTGCTCCATCCCTTTCCACTCTTCAACAACTCACTCACGAATCCTTTAGATCTGTAGAAAAATGGATTACAGATATCCAACTAATCCTAAACCCCAACAAGACAAAAATGCTACTTTTCACCCCCAACAAATCTATATCTGCCCCTCTATCCTTTGCAATCTCATCCAAAAATGGCACCATCATATCTCCCTCTAATCACACCAAACTCCTTGGTATCAAAATTGACAAAAACCTCCTATTTGATGTTCATATCTCACAAACTTTAAAAAAAAGTCCATAAAAATGTGTGCCCTGTATAGGCATAAACAATTCCTCTCAGTACAGACATGGATCACCCTAGCCCAAACTCATTTATTGTCCATTCTAATGCATGCTGCACCAATTCTTACCCAAATCAGAAAATTTGATCTTGCCCAACTGGAATCATGTTATAATAAAATTGCAAAGTTTGCTAATAACTCCAGTTTTAGAACTCATCAATGTCAGTCTCTAAGGGAACTATAACGGTTAGAACTTCCCCAGTTATAACATTAAGTATCCTGTTTTTTGTTTATTTTGTTCTTTATTTCTTTATTTATAGCACTTTGTGTACTGTGTATTTTTCTAACTACTTTCACTGTGTGTGAGGTATTAACTGGAAATTGTCCACTTTTATTAAGCAACTGTTTGGTTGTTTGTTTCTGATAACTTGTTGCAGTTAAACTATTTTTTCTAGAGGCTCCTTTAGCTGTTTAAAACTTTCATTTAAAGGCTCACTGCTGCTTTTCAGCTGTGAGAAACATTTCTGCAGTTTGTTTCCCACCCTCCCTCCCTCCCTGTTGGTATAGTGTTTTTATAGTTGGTGGCTTTGCAGTTGCCCGCCCCTAGTGTAAATTTGAACTGGGACCCTCCTCCCAGTCTAGTGTCATTACCTCATTCTACCTAGTACATGGAGAACATTTGAGAAGGCCAATCAGCTTAGTTACTGCTACTCCTTTCTCTCTTTCCTTTCCCTCTTTCCACTTAACAAAAAAAAAAAATTTTATCTGATTTTACTGTATTTGTGTTTCTTCCTACTTTATTTTGCTTTTGCGTCATCTTAAAAGTACTCAATTGTATTTATTACTGCTTGATGTAACTCATTCTAAGCCTTTTAGTTTAAGCACTTGGGCTTCAGACCAGTTGTTTTACATTAGGAAGGTTTGTGGCCTGCACTGTGGTGGCAGGACAGGTAGCTTACATCCTTCTAAGTTGGGAACTGCTGATTGAGGGCTCAGTGTCTGTTATTTTAAAAGTGTATTAATTCTGGTTTAAGCACTTGGGCTTCAGGCCAGTTATTTTACATTAAGAGGGTTCGTGGTCTACACTCTTGTGGAAGGAGAGGCTGGACTCTGCCCTTCTGAGCTGGGAATTTCTGGTTAAAGGCTTATAGTGCCTGCATATTTGAACTGCTTCTTACTGAAATTGGTACACCTTGTTTGCTGTAGCATAGACTAGATCCAGGCCTGCTGAATATAGCTTTGTTTGTATGCTTGTTGTTTGTTTGCTTGTTATTACCCTGAAACACTAATTCCACCTGAAACATGACTTTTCAGTGCTTCTGTGGATCCCTAGTGATATCTGCATTGCTTACTGTACTTATTTCCTTGTTTCACTTGAAAGAAAGTTACTGTTTGTCATTTTTGCATTTAAGTTACCTGTAACACATTGCATTTAAGTTACCTGGCACTTGCTCACTAAGTCAGCACTAAAAAAAATAAAAGCACTACACCCTCACAAACTCCCCTTGAGTACCTTGTTCCCCATTGGCCCTTTTTTCAATTATAAAGGAATTCCCAATACTATTCTAGCATGTCCAAATGTCAGTTGTCAATCTCCTCTCCGGTCCAGCTGGTGAATCTGGGAATCTTGAGGCAATGTTACAACTGCCTCATGTAAACAGACAACCCTCTCCTCCTCCCAACAAATTCCAACACATGTGAGAAATGCAACCATATAGCCAAACTGGAGGTTAAGCTCTCTCAACTCAGTACTGGCGTAACCAGTCAGCAGAAGAAGGAAACCACACTCACTACAATTCCAGTCTCACATAGACCTACCACGACAGCAAATCAAACACATAAACACACAAAAACATACTCGGAGGCTCTAAATAAAAATCTGCCTAAGCAGCCGAGACCTCCAAAGCAGAGACCCAAGCAACCGCTACCCCAAAACAAAACATGTGCAACACATAGCTCACAAAGCCAGTGTGCTGAACAGTCACAGCCCTTAAAGCTAAACAACCCACCTGATGCACTTGTAATAGGTGACTCTATCGTCAGGCACACTGACTTCTCGCTCACCAGGTTGAATAAGGAGAAGGTCACGGTGAGCTGCCTGTCGGGCGCTGGGATCTGCCACATAACACACGTACTCAGGCCACTCCAAGGCAAGTACAAATATGACTCAGTCATTGTCCATGCTGGTGTGAATGACCTGAGACGTACCTCCCTGGATTACATGAAAAGAGACATAGAGGAGCTCTCTGAACATATAGCCCAGGCCAGTATGACCCTCACCTTGAGTAGCATCTTAGCCTCACCAAGAATGAGGCCACAATATGAAGGCAAGATTATCAATTTCAACAATTGGCTTAATTATTGGTGTCATTCAAAGGGGATCCAATGCCTGTCAGCCTGGGATGACATGCTCGACAAGCCACGATGCTTCACTAAGGATGGCTTGCACCTGTCACCTCTGGGCTTTCGGATATTGGCAAAGGCTCTTGCTACCCCCATAGTGCCTTTTTTAGGCAAGGCTCAAAAGACAAACCCACCTCCATAGGTATCACAAGGGATAAGAAACTAAGAGTAATGCTACTCAACGCCAAAAGTCTAAACCTCAAGATGCACACACTCAAAACTCTCCTTAGCATGGAGAACATCGATATCTGTGCAGTAACAGAAACCTGGTTCAAGGCTCTCGAGAGCACCCCAGCACTATCAGGTTATACCTCATACCATGCTTTTCGGCCCCAGAACTTGGACTGAACCACAAAAGGATGGGTAGTATCAATATTCGTCAAAGATACCCACACCTCCAGGTTGGTGGCACAGCACAAAGCATCACAGACTATCCATGTGCAACTAACAGTGGGTAAAATTGCCTTCCAGTTTATAGCCTGCTACAGACCACCCTCCCAAACCCAGGAACCCCACTCAGCCTTCATGAGAACCCTGGAAAATATGATGTTCTCTCCAAACACCATTATATTGTGCGACTTCAACTACCCAAACATAGACTGGGAGCATTACTCTAGCTCCAACACCCTAGCCCAAAGGCTCCTAGAATTTATAAACTCAAATGCTATGGAACAACTTGTTACCACTCCCACAAGAGGGGAAAACATACTGGACCTGATCTTCACCAACATGGGGACTCTATGCTCCAGACCAAAAGTGTATCCCTCACTGGTAAGATCAGACCATAAACTAATCTCACTGGATTTTCACATCCCGACCCCACCCCCTGCCCAGAAAACCACAGTTAAAAACTTCTCTAAAGCAAATTTCACTCTCCTCAAAACCGAGGTGGAATCCTTCAAAGCCCCCGAGCCTGTGGAAAATATGGCCCAGACCGCAGAATCCTTTATAAACGCATTCTATGAACACCTTCAGGAATGCATGGATCATGCAATCCCAAATAAAACCAAGACCCAATCCTCCAAAGGCAGACGTCCTGTCTGGTGGACCCCAGCCATAAACAAACTATACAATAGAAGGAGGAAGTTACTACATGATAGAGCAAAATCCCAAAAAGGGAAGGCATCTCTGATCAGTATTAGCAAAAAAACTACGGGCACTCATAAAATCATCTAAAGCCAGCTTCAAGAGAAAAATTGTACAGGACACTAAGGATAATCACAAGGCTTTCTTTAGTTATGTTAGGAACCTGGGTGGGAATTCCCAGATATGTTCAGAATTTGTCCAAAATGACAAAGACATTGCCAACATCCTAGCTGACAGGTTCAGCACAAACTTCTCCCCCCCTCCCCACCAAAAGGGTGAATATCTATCCCAGCAGAGTGCTGCCCCCCTGACAACTCAGATGCTCAGATAAGAGCCACCCTCTCCAAAGCAAAAAACACAGCATCAATGGGACCAGACGGTGTCCCAGGCTGCGTCCCACATGAACTCCAAGAAGAGCTAAACCCAAACATAAAACTACTGCTCAATCTCAGCTTACTACAGGATATGTACCCAAAGAGTGGTGTACAGCAACAGTGGTCCCTCTCCACAAAGGTGGTGCCTCAACGGATCCTGGAAACTATTGCCCCATAAGCCTGACTAGCTTGGTCTGCAAAGCTATGGAAAGGATCATCACGGACATCATAAATAAAGATATTGGAGACCTACAGACACTGGATCCTACCCATTTCGGCTTTGTTAAGGGAAGATCCTGCCTCTTAAACCTGGTCAATTTCTTTGAAACAGTCACCAAGGCCATTGACGAGGGGAAGGTGGTCCACACAGCCTAGCTGGACCTCGCAAAAGCCTTAATACCCCACTCGGGCATTATAGATAAGCTCACCAGCTTAAATATAAACCCCTATGTCACTAGATGGGTTGCAAACTGGCTCAAGGACAGAACCCACATGGTTAGAATTGCTGGAGCCATGTCAGACTCCAAACCAGTTACAAGTGGTGTCCCACAAGGCTCAGTCCTGGGACCTCTCTTGTTTGGTATATATTTCTTGGAGGTACAGCCAAACACGGTAGGACTGTGGCTGACCAAATTCACAGATGACTGCAAACTGGGCGCCATAATTGACTCTCCAGCCGACACAAGCATCCTCCAAAAGGGCCTCATAGAAACAGACAACTGGTGCCAGAGCCATGGCCTCAAGCTAAACGCCAAAAAGTGTATAGTCATCCTCTTTGGCAAAAACAAAGTGCCCACAAATTACCACATAGGTGGTAATCCATTAAGTACAGAAGAAGTAATTAGGGACCTGGGGACCCAAATTGATAGCAATCTCTCATTTGACAACCACGTGGCCAAAGTGGTTAGCAAAACATTTTATACAGCCCACCTAATCATGAAGGGATTCACATCTAGATCAGGGGAAGTCATCGTGCCTCTTTACTCATTCCTCATCAGGCCCATAATTGAGTACAATGCCCCTTTTGGGATGTACCTTACCAGACAGCTGCAGCAACTTGAAAGACCCCAAAAGTACCTCACCAAGAGGATCAAAGGGCTCAAACAGATGCCATATGCTCCCCGGTTAAAGAAACTCCAGCTCTACTCAGTGGCATACCGCCTGCTCAATGGCGATCTGTGCCTGATGTATAAAGCCATGTCCAACCCGGAATTAATGGACATGCTGCACCTCAGAAAATCCAAATCCCATTGAGCTACGTGCTCGAGAGACTTGAACCTCAGCACTGAAATAAATAGGACATGCTGGAGGGACAGATTCATAACCCAGAGGCTCCCTTCACTCTGGAATAAAATCCCAGTCCAGGTTAGGCAGAGTCCCTCATTGACTCTCTTCAAGAGGAATCTTGATGAGTGGATGGGAAATCATAGGTTTACCCCGGGTATCACTTCTGTGTCACTGTTAGACAGAGGCACAGTATACTAACCTCGAAAAAGGGCATAGCAAAATTAATTTAAAATGGGTGGCGAAAGCCAAACACACTCTGGCTAGGCTTATAAATGCCCTAGGGCAGATAACCTAGTATGAACCTATGAACCTATGAACCTACTCAATTACCAGCAGTTAGTCATTGCCTATAATATAGTCAAATACCTTGATAAAACCCCAGCACTAAATCAGTTTCTCTCTACAGAACAAATCGTCCACTCCACTCCACTGACAAATTGCTCCTCTGCATCTCTAAGACTAATAACAATGCAGGGAAAGCTCTATTTTCCCACTCCATAATTTGAACCTGGAACAACTCCCCCTTCTCTGCCTATTGTCCCCACCAACACACATTTTAAAAATGCACTAAAACCACATCTAATGAATACATGGCTATGTCCATGTATTACATAAATTTCACAGTCTCAGCTCTCTTTACACCCTCCTTCCCACTATTTCTAATGTAAATATGCTACAGTTAGATATTAAACTGTTGAGTTCCTACTTGGGTATTATGCAACTCTTGTTCATGTCATTTGTATTCCTTGTACTCCAGCTCACAAGACTTCTGGCAGAGGTTTGATTGTATATGACTTTCTAACAATGTACTTTGCCTATATATTGCTGATATATGCTTGTAGTATAGATTGGATTTTATGGGACTTTTCATATCTGTAATTTACCTCACTTATTGTTGATATATGTTAGCTTGTACAATTCTTGTTTGACTGTTAATCTCACTGTGGAGCTTTTCTCCCCGGGCCTCTGCTGTAAATGGCCTTGAGTCCAGTCGGATTATCCAGGTAAACAAATGTAAAATAAATTGTAAAATAAATAAAAAAATAAAAATAAAATATGCTATGTACTGCCAGTCATGAGCATGTCCTAGGATATGCATGCCTGCTCTACTAATGGTCATGGTGGTGTTCCATGTACTGTCGGTCTTTGGCATGTCCTAAGATATGCATGCCTGCTCTACTAGTACTGCTTGCATTTCTGCCTCTGCTGCCTGTAGTGCCACTATATCTGCATTTCTGTGTTGCAAGGTATCTATGAAAAGTTTCCATGAAGGCTGTATTATAGCGCACTAGTATTCCTCTCAAATGTCCACATTTTTGCAGAGTGTCCTTTTTTGTCTCATATTTTTGGGTCTGTTCCTTATAAAGTATTTGGTTTTCTTGGAAAATTATTGAGGACTGAATTCCATAAATAATGGTAGAAATTTGAATTTCAGACTTCATACACTTCTGAAAATGCATGTTAATGCAAAACATGTTAGTGTAGCAATTTTTCTAAGTTTATAAGAGCAATATTTAAAAGTTAACCCAATTTTTTGGGCCTTTGTCTCCTCATTATTTTGGCTTCATCCAGATTTCCTGCCTTTAGAGGTTAGGAGGTCTGTGCACTGGTACTTCTGCAGATAGAACTGGGCTTACTAGGCTGATGTGATAGTTGCAGTGTTCCTGTGCCCCTCTATCCACATCATATATGCATCCTCCCCATTGTGTCATTCCCTTCTCCAAGTACCCTTCTACAGTTCCTTCTCATCACCATGCTCTATCTGTTTTTCCTTGTATTTTTGAACCATACATGCTGTGTGATCACTCACCTATTTCTGTCTTGCCTTTTTATGTTTCTTGTTAAAACCCTTACCTGTCCATACCTCTCGTACTATCCATGCTTTCCTTTATCATTCCTCCTCTTTCCTTATATTTCAAAAAAAGATGTCCCTCCCACCAAAACAAACAAAAAAATTAAATTAAAGCACCCTCTTCTCTAACCTTCTCCAGCACAATCATCTTTTGTCATCCTGCTGTGTTTCCCTTCTCTGCTGTCATCCCTTTTTCTGATTTTTCATGTTCATTCACTTTCGACTTATGAACTCAGCTGGTGTCCATCAATAAAAACCTATAGAATAAAACTGTTGACAAAGTGGGACTGACCACTACTCAGCAGTGCCAAGCTCAGGTGCACATGACTTCTAGTAGCCAAGTCTCATGCTGTTATTCCAAAGTGGTGTTTACTGGGGAACTTTGGAAATTTACAAAGAGTCTAACATTAAAATACAAGGCTTTGATAACTATAATAAATGTTTTCATTATCTCATTCCAATATGCATAAATAACCTAAACAGCTTGCATAAATCATTTGAGATAGCCTGATCATATAAAGAATATGATACATAAGATACCGATTTATAAAATAGCTCACTAGTGCTACATTTGAGTCATATGAACAATTGAGACTATTGATTATACATCTATACCAGGATCTTGCTTAACTACCAATATTGTAAAATATGCAGCAAATATGTGATTAGTTTCATATTAAATTTGAGATTAGAGTTTTAGCTTGAATATGAGGAAAAGATCTCCCACAGACATTGTCATGGGATTTTCAGCCTTTACTATTGACAGCCATGCATTCACAGTTATAATTAACTCAACAGCCTGACTGACAGGTTCGATCTTCCTCAAAGAATTCATGACTTGGCCATTTATCTCTTACATCTTGGCCTTTATTTTATTCACCAGATTATAGGAAAAATATATAAATCCATTTGCATGCTATACCATTTTCCCCAAAAGACCATTTATAATTGCAAATGCAGGAAATACTTTACCAAGCTGTCACCCCTATGTGCTCTTCAATTCAAGATACTATTTTATTCTACCAAACTATGAAGCAGGATGCAAAACATCTAGTTATGCAAGTTAACCCAACTACCAGACTAACTTCATCACTTGACTTTTGCACACCAATTCATAATATACTAATGGCGCAGTATGGCTTTGTGGTGCAGCGGTATGGTTGTCACCTCCCAGCAAGAGGTTCTCCAGTTTGATTCTTGGCTGGGGTGCCTTCCCTGTTGAGTCTGCATGTTGTTTGTTTGAGTTTGCACCGGTTTCCTCCCACGTTACAAAGACATGTGTCTGGAGCATTTCTCCCCGGGCCTCTGCTGAAAATTGTTTTAATTTCAAGTCGGACTTTCCCAGTAAACAAATGTTAAATAAAATAAATAATGGATTTGTTTTAGGATTGTGTTTTGCAGTAATTCCAAAAGTTTCCATAGAATATAAATGAGAATCTGTAGATACCAGATGCATCAACGAGAGCCAAGAGAAGGGACCACACCTCTTAACTGTCCAGATTTTTGCAGAATGTCCAGATTTTTGCATTGTATTTTTGGTCTGTTTCTCATAAAATTTGCCTTTTTTTCTCAGAAATCATTGAGGATAGAAGTAAATCAGTAATGATATACATTTGAATTTCCAATGTCATATCATTCAGAAAATGTATGCTAACAACAATTCTGTTATTCTAGCAACTTTCTAAGTTTATACTAGCAATATTTTATTTTTTTCCCTATTTTAGGGTCTTTGTCCCCCATTATTTTAGGCTTTGCCCAGATTTCTTGCACTAAGAGGTTGAGAGGTATGGATGGTATTAATGGACATTTCTCTGGTAGTCTTACTCAGAGATCTATTATATGTTGGGTTAACTTAATTTAGCCATGGGGTCAGATAAACATTCATGGCTACCAGCAGTTGCACAACTTATTAAGTTTTCATTAGATTAGACACAGTGCTCTTACTCATAACATTTTAACTGCCACATCTTGTGTTTCTTGTACTGTTTCTTATACTGTTTCTTCCCATCACTCAGTGTTGACCTTTCATCAGTTTTATTTTATTTTATTTATATTTGTTTACCAGGGTAGTGTACTGATCAATATTCACTAATTTTAGGCTCAGTGTAATAAATTCGTGTGACAGTGTAACAAAAAAAAACACATATGCTCTAATTTTAAGTGTGCATCACTTGTAAAAAAATAATGACACACAAAGAATTTAACCCATAGCAACTCAGTTCCTTTGATGTAATTCTCTTTCTGTAAAGGATGTGTTCTGCCTTCCTTGCATTCTGTATATAATGCTGGGAAGCTGGTCTTGCAAAGCTGCTCTTGCTCAAATGACTGTTTATGTGTTTTTCTATGACATTCCTCATCCACAGGCCCTCCATTGCTCTGTCTCCCTGGATCATCATTTCCGTTCTGGGAGTCATGCAAGGTGCTGCCTTTTATCTCCTTGGGCTCATTCTCACCCTCACAGTTTAAAGCCTCATGGGCATCGGTAAAGGGTGAAAAGAAAATCGTATAAAAGAGCTGAGTAAAAGATCAGTCTCTTCACCCTGGATTCATGCATATCTGCCAAGAAGTGAGCTCATTTTTTATGTTTGAACAAAAACATTCATTTTCAAGAAAATATTATTTTTTCTCCTATTTTACACACTTTCCCCGATTTCCACAATAAAGAAAAATCTTTAGTCTTGTACACAACAAGTCTCAAATCTCAACAAAATATGTTGAGGCTGCCTGGCTACCACCACTTGCCATTGCTATAATACCTTGTTTACTGTCTCAGGCCAGTCAGTGGTGCAAACATAGCCTTCAAAAATGTTCCATAATCATTCCCGCCTTCTTGCTCTGGAACTCAAATCACACAAATATTCATTCTTTGAGTCCTGTCCTTATGATCAATTCGTATAGCATGGACCATTTCTAACTCCATCTCTTAACTAATAAATTCTTCCTTCAGTGCCTTGCCTGGTGTAAGGCCAGAATGGCATTCAGATTGTCATTCACTACATTCTAGACTTCAAATTAAAATAAAAAGAATGATGGCCGCTTAGAAAACTCTCCCATGAATACAGAGCAGTTAATGACAAAAGTTAAAATAGGGAAGCAAACCATGGAAAAAAAGGTGCCAACTGGAAGAATTAAAAAATTCCGGCAGTTTTTCACTTCACCGCAAAGCAAATCAAACAAATTCTTCGTTTAGTTAACCAAGGCTCATGTGTAGCTCAATTATATATCCAAATAAAGCAGCGATGTAACGGCAATAATGCAGTCCACGAATGCAATATATTAAAACTGTTATTTATTAGAACAAATAATCTGGCAAGCGCTTTCACCCGTAGGCTTCATCAGGCCAATAAAACAGAAATTTCTAATTACTACCTTTATAGTTTTGGATCATGACATCACTTCCTTAAATACAATTGATAAAAACATACGTTTTTAAATCCTAGACTATAGGTTAAAAACTCGGTATTATGTCAAAATGCATGATAAAGCATCATAAACAATTTAAAACATAATTTGCAAGCAAAAACATAGTCCGTACTATAACTATATATTTGAACAGTTTAAACAATAAATGCACAAGTTGCATTTCTAAAACATGGGCTGCTGAAGGCAGTAATGCACATTATAATTATGCAAATGTACAACCCTTTGCGGTGAAGTGAAAAACTGCCGGAATTTTTGAATTGTTCTAGTTGGCGCCTTTTTTCCAAGGATTGATAGTGTGTATCACCGAGAAGTTGATCTGCTACTCTCCCTATTTTAACTTTTGACATTCTAGACTTCATTTCCTCTTTTACACGCTTTCTTTACGGAGTTATCCAATTTAATATCGAGTTTTTGAATGTCAGCCACAATTGTCAATAGTAGTAGGTTTATAACGTCATTCGATAAGTACATCCAGCTTTTGTTGAGGAGTACTGCTGCTTCCTTCTCTTCCTCCAGCACTTACCAAGACTCACTGCTAATACTTGCTGACCTTTAGACTTACTAGTCTTTTATTTATTTTATTCCCTCACTTGTTTTCATCATTAATGTCAAGCAGTCTGTTGTTCAGGCACCATTCTGTTGATGTTGATCATGTACAGACCATTTTGTAGTCATTTTATACAAACTATAGAAGTGACCAGAAGGACACACTTCTCCTTGGAGAACCATACAAGAAGTCGTTAGTGAATCATTTTAAGCTAAAACACCACCGATACATTGTGAAAGAGCTCAGAAGCACCAGCACTAGTCACAAATAGATGTTTTTAAATATTTAATCTGAAATAAATTAACAGACAAGCAATAAAAGGTTTTTATATGCTTTCATCCACATTAAAATTGTTAATGTACTTCATCAAAACAAATATTAGGCATGCAGACTTGTGCTTAAATAACTCGTACACTGGTGACATTTTGATTATTAGTCGAGTTGCAGTGCACTGTGCTAGTTCTTTTCCTGGTGGAAGTTTAGTGCACTATGCTATCTCTTTTCCTGATAACTATTTTAAAATACTTTGAAAATGAATTCTGAAATCTTATCAGTGCATACAATTCTGGTTCACATTCTATTTATTTATTTATTTAGTTAATATTTTTTTCCATTTGTTAACTGGATAAGTACACTGGCCCAGGGACATTTATAGACATGATATAAGGCTAGTGGTGCATAAAATAGTAACACAATAACACGACAGTAAACAATGACAGACATAATAGTCAATACAATTAGACAAATTCAGAGGACTAAGAAAGTCTATCAAAGTAAAATTTGAGGTAAATTTCACCTTCCAGTCCAAGGATAACCAGAAGGCATTCTTTAGATATGTTCGCAACCTCACAGTCAATACACAATTGCATGCAGCTCATTGTTAATGGAGCCACCTATACTGAGCCAGAAGGTAAAGCAAACCTACTGGCTGACAAATTCAGCTTCAACTTTACCCCTATTTCCCTCTCAACCTTCCCTCAGGAAACACCATCAAATATAACTACCCTACTTTCACTATGGATCAGATCCTTAATGTTCTTTCTAAGACCAAGAACACTGTATCAATGGACCCAGACACTGTCCCAGAATGCCTTCTAAACATCATGAAACATGACCTATCAGGCCCTCTAGAATTGTTATTTAACTGTAGCATCCAAACAGGCTTTGTGACTCATGAATGGAGAACAGCAATAGTCATCCCTCTGCACAAAGGTGGGCCTTCTACAGATCCTGGAAACTGCAGACTCATAAGTCTCACTAATTTCATATGCAAAGCCATGGAAAGAATTATCATGGAAATGATCAATAATGACATAGGAAACCTCCAGACACTGGGCCCAACCAAATTTGGTTTCATCAAGGGCAGGTCATGCTTATTCAACATGGTGGAATTCTTTGAGAAGGTCACAGAGCAATTGATGAGACTAGAATGGTTCACAGTGCCTACCTTGACCTGGTCAAGGCATTTGACACAATACCCCACTCAGGCATTGTTGACAAACTCAAGCGTTTAGAAATAAAATCTTATGTCACCAGGTGGATAACCAGCTGGCTCACAGACAGGACCCATGAAGTTAGAATTGGGGAATCCACCTCTACAAAGAGGCCAGTCACAAGCAGAGGCCCTCATGGATCGGTCCAAGCAGAGGCCCTCATGGATCGGTCCAGGGACTGGTCCTTTTTGACATTTACTTCTCTGAAGTCAATGCCAATGTCAGTGGCCTTAGGCTGACTAAATTTGCAGATGATTGCACATTAAAAGCAGTCATAGAATCCCCCACTGCAATAAATGATCTCCAGGAAGGGCTGACACAGGCATATAACTGGAGTCAGAGCTATGGACTAAAACTAAATGCCAAGAAATGCATAATGCTATCCTTCAAGAAAACATCCACCCCTGGTAGCTATCATATTGATATCAGACCCATAACAGCTGATCCAATAGTCAGGGACTTATTGACACATATAGACAGTAATCCAGCCTTTGACTATCCTATGTGTACAGTATTGAGGAAATCATTCTATGTTGTACAGCTTATAAACAAAGGTATGGCATCTAGGTCCAAAGAAGTCATTGTTCCACTGTGTTCAACATTCATCAGACCTATCATTGAGTAAGATGATCTCCTTGGTGTATACCTAACCAGGCGTATCCAACAAATGGAACATCCACAGATGCCCCTAACTAAAAGAATACAGGGCATAAGTGACATGTCCTATGCAGACCACCTCAAGGCCCTATCCCTTTATTCTGTCTCCTACAGGCTGTTGAGGGAAGATCTATGCCTGATACACAAGGCATTGCCAAACCTCACCCTGATGGATCTGCTGCATATCTGCAAATCAAACAGCACTAGAGTTACCCATTCTAAAGACTTAAACCTTGCCTGTGATATAAATAGAACCTGCTTGAGAGACAGGTATGTATCCCAGAGAATACCCATTCTCTGGAGCAGGCTCCCCATCTATGTGAAGTAGAAGTCTTTCCTAACCCAATCCAAGTGTAACTTGAACAATTGACTGGGGAACAGGAAATTCATCCCTGGTCTGGCACCTACCTATGTCTCTAATGGATACAGGCAGCCTGTAAATGGTTGATCTCCCAGGCCCCTGCTTGTAAGTGTTTTATCTGCCAAGCCCCTGCATACTCTTATCAAGGGTACCAGAACCTGTCAGAGATTTGGGGCACATGGTTAGGCTTGAAAAGGTCCTTGTGGTCTTTAGTCTAGTAAACACATATGAACCTATGAACGTAATGACTACATACGATAATGTACCATGACAGTCATTATTACTGGGATATAGCTGGTGTTTGCATTTAGAGAACAAACAACCTGTGCAAGAAATGGTACAGTATTTCAAGTTATTTACTTGGGTGAGAAAAGTTAAAGAAACTTCTGCAGTTAATACAGTTAACAAATATAGCAATATATGCCTAAGATGAAACAGATAAATACAGATTAGCAATACATTCTGTTGTTGTTGTATCTTTCGGCTTTTCCCGGTTAGGGGTCGCCACAACGAACTCCGGTCCGCTAATGATTGCCAGCAGATTTTTACGTACCGAGTTGCCAGCCCTGATGTACAACCTTCAACAAAGGTATGCCCATTCACGCATATCTCCACACAGAAGACACTTTAGCTAAGAATCGAACAGGACAACGTCTTGTTGTGAGGCGACAACGCTACCGCAGCACCACCAGTAAATAACAAAAGGTCTTACACATAGTCACGTAAGTTTAGGAAATGTTAAGCTCTGTCAGATCAATCAATATCTAAGAATAGTTTACCAATAGTTATCAGGTATGGACATGCTTACAGTACTATGTTTGTTATCCTAGAGTGAATATAAAAATACAAAAGAATGTTGGGCACAGAATACTATCACTGGGATGCATGACTGACTTATTGTCATGTGTCAAATCAGACACTTTTATTTGCATGTATAAGATGTTCCTTTAAAATCGAATTGACTAGTAGACAATGGTCTACTCAATTTCATTCAATAACGTCAGTCAAAAAGTACTGCAACACTGACACCATCTGTAATGGCCTTCTGTAATTATTGCTGCAGTCTGAAAAAAATGGTGTAGCATGAAGATAACAGAGTACAAAGAAAATCCAAGATACATTAAAAGGTTAAAGAAAACTGAATGATTCGTCATGGCCTTAGAAGGTAGATTTACATTCATAGTATTGCTGAACTCAATAAAAACATATACATTTGTACACATAATGCAACATACAAAAGTTTGACTATTTGTTTAAAACATGCAATGGCTTTAAAGTTATGTACATGTAAAGTGTGAAATTAAGTGTTAAAGACAGCAATTACCAGTCAATAAATGTTCTTGATTTTTTCTGCTTTTTTTCTGATTATTTAGACTTACTGTAGAAGGATTTCAGCAGATTTCTATTAGAAAAATATTTTTTGTAGTTAGTAATGAAACACTTTAGGGATCTGATCTAATATGCATAGAAAGAAAAGGTTATGGTTTTTATTTTATTCTTGCTTATTGTATTTATCATTTAATCTAAGCCCACTAGGCTAGTAGCCTCTTTTCAAGAGAGACCCAAGATGGTATTTATACTACTGGGGAACTTTGGCCATATGGTAGATAGTTACAACACACAGTGTTCTCCAAATAATACAAACAGGATACAAAATTAGAGGCATACTTCAAACATTGCAAGGACTTTTTCACAAGATGAACTTTAAGATCATTCAAAAGTCATACACGTTTCCCGAAGACGATACTGCATCAGTCACTGAATATGCATATTAATTACTGCTGTAGCAAATTATCCAGTGTTTTCTCTGTTTAGCAATGTCAACCCTGGAGTCCCATAAGACAGTTTATGTCTGTGTATATCTGGAAACTCTATTAAAAATGTGTTTATTTTCAGTGTGAGGCAAAATTGTTACCAATTTAAAGATTTAAATTAACCATTACATTTTGATTATGCCTCCTGTGAGATAGTCGTGCTTATCTTCAGAGGTGCAGACAATTTCAGAGTCCACAAAGTGCCTCTGTGGTTTAGCACCGATAATGTAATTTAAATAAATTTAATTTAAATGCATGCTTATCCTTACTTGCACTGAATTCACTTTTTTATGACAGCTTTCCATTTATATTTTGTGGCGTTAAAGAGTGAAACGCAATGCCACCACGACAATAAGGAAATCAAGAGTTCTGAGAGTATGTGTCAGTAGGAATATAAAGATTCATAAAGCTGGAAAGGAATATACATAAGAATACATCAAAACAGAGTCAACTGTAGACTGTCTTGCTGTATTGTTTACTAGTGGAGTTATATGATGATACTTAAGTACTTGTTTTATTAATACAGGAAGTTTTATTGTACGGTATACATGCTGTTATCTAGTTCAAACAAAGTAATTTTACAATAGAGATATGTGTTAGCTCTAAAGGCTGTAATTTTCTTTCCTCTATACAACAGTCTTTCACAGTGAGTTAAGGTACATATCACATGAAGAACGTTAACATGATATTATATCAAAATACATATGAAGTGCTACATTTCTAGAAGATCAAAGAACTTTAATTTATGTTAATCGCTAACAGTCAGCATAGCATATCACAGAATAAGTGAAGGGTAGATTACACAGCAAACAAAACTTATTGCCGAAATTTGTTGGTAACCTTAGTGACTAATCTTTGTCTGGCATGTCAGAATAGAGCAAACGTCCTAGATAACTGATATTGCTATCATAGCACTCGTCTCGAATCTTCAAATTCACTGTAAGAATATTCTAGCATAAACATATACAATTCTGATTCTCATCAGATGAAATCAGTTCCTGTTTCCTCTGCCTGTTGGCCAAAATATAGTTGTTCATTTAAGCTGATTACTCATAAATATTTTGCAGACCCTACAACACTTGTGTTCCATCTCTTAATTTCTGCTCACTGTAAATATTGAAAACATTTTTATCTAAAAACTATGACATAAAAGTTATGTCTGAGACTGGTAGATAAAAGTCTTTTACTCTGTCAGTATGGGAGTTATAAAAAGCCTACAATATTAGAACTCTTTGACGTTTATCATTGCAGTATACAGCCAAAATTAAAGAGATATACTGGTTTTGGATAACGCAATTTTCTTATAAAATGAAAAGACAATAAATAATCTTTGGGGTTTTCAGTGTTAACAAATGTGACAGTTGTATTAGATGTAGTACTAGGAAACTTCACAAATTAAAAAAAAAAAAATATATATATATATATATATATATATATATATATATATATATATATATGGTTTACCATAAAAATATCGAAGGGAAAATATTTTGCTATCAAAAGAACAAACTAAAATTCTGAAAACAAAGCAAAATTTAATTTATAAATGTCTAACGTCATAAGCACGACAGATGACATTCGATATACCAGACTTACGGTTTTGAAAGTCCATATGTCCTTTTATGTTTTAGCAGGGGAACAAGCCCCCCTACATCCCACAAATACCCCCATTAAATTATGTACACCAACTCTGAGATCGCACTACAGTGGGAAAAAAGGTAAATTCCTCGATTCTCACTGTATCACGATCTCCACTCACAATGCCAAAGTCATAATAACAAATCAAGCTTTAGTTTGATTGCTATGATCTCATATTATTCCAGTTTGGCATTATGAAACTTTGAAAACATACTTTCAGCCACACAATTTCTTTTAACGAATCTTCATAATGAGAGAGAGAGAGAGAGAGAGGGAGAGAGGGAGGGAGGGAGGAATAAAAGATAATAGCATTTTGGCATTTGCCTAGCATGAAAGATGCCACCAATGGATCAGCAGAGTTCAGCAGTTTACTGTGCTTGGAGAAGGCTGGCATTATAACACAGTTTCATAGTAATGCACAACCTTAACTCTAATATTGTAACTGTTTACGTTTACAATAATCATCACCCAGCTGTATGTCATGTGTGCTTTATCAACAACCTGAATATTTTACCCATGAAAGTGAGGCCTAAGTGTGAAAATATCACTTGCAGTGGTAAATAAGGCATCATCTATTAGGTGGGTAGTGATTCCTGTTCTTATGGAACAGAAGTTAATGCATTTTAAACAAGGTCATTGCATGCTGGAATTCTCTGCACTATGTATAATTTGTTGCACTTGTGGAGAGGTCTGTTTTATGTGCCATCTGTATGCGTGTTGGTTACTATCCGTGCACACTACTGGGCTCAGGTTTGCGTTCTGGCACTGATGCAGTGACATGAAAAACAAACGATCTTAACATGCATTCTTTTTTATTTCTGTGACATATAAGCTTCACACGTTAGGTATATTCAGAAGTTGACTGTTTGGTAGGCTCTTTAGATAAACTAAATAACAGTGGCAGGTTATAATTTATTTAGTCTATCCAAAGGGGCTACTAAACAATCCATTTTAGTTTTGCCAACACAGCTTTTGCAAAATGTACTTCCTAAATATATGATTGGCTATTAGTGCTGCTATGACAAGCATCACTTGCTAAGGTCTATGCTAAAGTCTGGCAGTTTAAGGCTCAAAGCTATGGTCTGAACATGGTTTGATTTGACAAGCATCACTTGCTAAGATCTATGCTAAGGTCTGGCAGTTTAAGGCTCAAAGCTATGGTCTGAACATGGTTTGATTTGACAAGCATCACTTGCTAAGATCTATGCTAAGGTCTGGCAGTTTAAGACTAAAAGCTCTGGTCTGAACATGGTTTGATTTGACAAGCATCACATGCTAAGATGTATGCTAAGGTCTGGCAGTTTAAGGCTCAAAGCTCTGGTCTGAACATGGTTTGATTTGACAAGCATCACTTGCTAAGATCTATGCTAAAGTCTGGCAGTTTAAGACTCAAAGCTATGGTCTGAACATGGTTTGATTTGACAAGCATCACTTGCTAAGATGTATGCTAAGGTCTGGCAGTTTAAGGCTCAAAGCTCTGGTCTGAACATGATTTGATTTGACAAGCATCACTTGCTAAGATCTATGCTAAGGTCTGGCAGATTAAGGCTCAAAGCTCTGGTCTGAACATGGTTTGATTTGACAAGCACCACTTGCTAAGATCTATGCTAAGGTCTGGCAGTTTAAGGCTCAAAGCTCTGGTCTGAACATGGTTTGATTTGACAAGCATCACTTGCTAAGATGTATGCTAAGGTCTGGCAGTTTAAGGCTCAAAGCTCTGGTCTGAACATGGTTTGATTTGACAAGCATCACTTGCTAAGATCTATGCTAAGGTCTGGCAGATTAAGGCTCAAAGCTCTGGTCAGAACATGGTTTGATTTGACAAGCATCACTTGCTAAGATCTATGCTAAGGTCTGGCAGTTTAAGGCTCAAAGCTATGGTCTGAACATGGTTTGATTTGACAAGCATCACTTGCTAAGATCTATGCTAAGGTCTGGCAGTTTAAGGCTCAAAGCTATGGTCTGAACATGGTTTGATTTGATAAGCATCACTTGCTAAGATCTATGCTAAGGTCTGGCAGTTTAAGGCTCAAAGCTCTGGTCTTAACATGGTTTGATTCTCTCGGCCTTCATTTGCCTGCTGCATAACCTTGAGTAAAGCACTTAACCAAACATTGCTTTGGGTCACTTCTGAAAAGGGACAGTGCATCCAGTAGACTTACCTGATTAACAAGTTGGTATGATTATCACTTTACTCATACTGGCAGTTTTATTCAGAAATGGTGTGATTTCCCTGGGAAGACAAAGCCCAGTAAGAGTAATGATATAAAATGTATAGCACTAAGGTAGATGTGTGTCATTTAATAATACAGCAGAAGTTAAATAACCATGGCCAGCTGTTCTACAGTTATAAACATTGATATGCCAGCTTACTGTGAAGCAGCTGTTTGGAGATCATCTGCTTTACATGGCAGAGATAATAATTTTTGCATTTTATTTCCTGTATATTTTCATTTTTAGACCAATCCTGTATATGTGTTTGTGTGTGTGTGTGTGTGTGTGTGTGTGTGTGTGTGTGTGTGTGTGTGTGTGTGTGTGTGTGTGTGTGTGTGTGTGTGTGTGTGTGTGTGTGCTTGCATGCGCACCTGTCTGTCTGTCTGTGAACACACACGTGTGACTCTGTGCCTGTCTGTAAATTTTTGGGTCTCCCAGTATTACATGTGACTTCAGCTTGTCCACATATAAAAACACATATACTGACTTAGTATACTGACTTGACATGATGATTACCATTTTCTACAATTTCCATAAGGCACATATCTATGTACCTATAGGATTTATCTACATCTATTTTCCTAACTGGTTGATAAAAGGTATAATCTTTTAAGAAATTAAACATTTTCATGTAATATTCAACAACATTCATAAAAACTTCTCCAAAGCCAACTTCACACTTCTTAAGACAGAAGTGGCAAACTTCATGACACTCATGCAGATGGACAATAGAGGTATGACTGCTGAATCCTACACAAATGCACTTTATAAGCACTTACACGAGTGCATGGATCATGCTAACTCTAATAGAACCAAGATGCTATCCTCCAAAAAAAGGAAGCTAATCTGGTGGTTCTCTGCCATAATCAAACTCTACAACAGAAGAAAGAAACTGTTGCAAAAAAAGAGTAAAATCCCATGACTGGACGAACTCCCTGGTCAAGCTCAGTAAGAAGCTGAGATCCCTCATAAAATCATCCAAAGCTAGTTACGAAAACAAAATTGCCACTGACTCTAAAGACAACCACAAAGCATTCTATAGCTATGTCAAGAATCTCAATGGCAACACTCCGATCTGCTCTGAGTTACAGCACAATGGCACTAAATATACAGAATCAACTGATATTGCCAACATCATGGCAGATAGGTTCAGTGCTAACTTTACCCCCACCCCCCACCCCCTGGAGGGCCCATCTCTATACCGGAAGAATGCAAAGTTCCTGTAATCATGACTGCACAGGTAAAAAACACACTCTCCAAAGCCAAGAACACAGCATCCATGGGACCTGAAAATATCCCAGGCTGAGTTCTACATGAACTACAGAATGAACTGGCACCCTACCTAAGTACCATGTTCATTCATAGCCTCACCTCTGGCTTTGTGCCCACTGAATGGCGCACCTCAATACTTATCCCACTCCACAAAGGGGGAGCCACGATGGGCCCCAGGAACTACCACCCCATTAGCCTGATGAGCCTGGTCTGCAAGGCCATGGAACATATCATCATGGAACTCATAAACAAAGACATTGGTAATCTCCAAACTCTGGACCCTACCCAGTTCGGGTTTGTAAAAGGCAGATCATGTCTCCTAAACCTGATTGACTTCTTTGAAGCAGTCACCAAAACCATAGATGAGGGTAAGGTGGTTCACACAGCTTATCTACATCTCGCCAAGGCTTTCAACACCACCCCCCACTCTGGAATTATAGATAAGCTCACTAAACTAGGTATAAATCCCTATGTCACAAGATGGGTTCCCAACTGGCTCATAGACAGAACCCACACTGTGAAAGTAGCAGACTCCAAATCTGACTTCAAACCAGTGACAAGTGGAGTACCACAGGGTTCAGTCCTGGGTCCTCTCCTGTTTGGTATCTACTTCTCTGAAGTACAGGCTAACACAGAAGGTCTTTGGCTAACAAACTTTGCAGATGACTGCAAACTAGGAGCCATAATCGAAACTCCTAATGATGTGGACATCCTACAAAAGGGCCTCACTGAGACAGATGCCTGGTGTCAAAGCCATGGCCTGAAGCTCAATGCCAAAAAGTGTATTGTCATCCCCTTTGATAAAAACTCTGTACCCATGAACTACCACATAATTGGTAGTCTACTTAATGCCAAAAGTGTGATAAGAGACCTTGGGACACAGGTGGACAGTAATCTCTCCTTTGATAATCACATCACCACAGTGGTCAGGAAATCCTTCTACGTGCCTCACCTCATCACAAAAGGTTTCTCATCCAGGAAAAAAGAGGTCATTGTTCCCCTCTACTCATCACTCATTAGACCCATTATAGAGTACAATGCCCCTTTTGGAATGTACCTCACAAGACATCTACAACAACTGGAAAGGCCACAGAAATACCTCACAAAAAGGATTACTGGCCTCAAACAGATGCCCTACGTAGACCATCTGAAAAAATTCCAGCTTTGCTCTGTCGGATATCGCCTACTCAGAGGCAATCTCTGCCTAACATACAAAGCTATGTCAAACCCAGAGCTGTTGGACATGCTCCACTTAAAGAAATCCCAGTCCCTCCAAGCTACACACTCTAGGGACCTAAACCTTGTCACCACAATAAACAGAACATGCTGGAGGGATAGATTCCTGTCCCAGAGACTTCCCATACTCTGGAACAGACTACCTAGCTATGTCAAACAGAGCTCCTAATTAGCACTCTTCAAGAAAAATCTTGATGAATGAATGGGAAATAGGAAATTCACCCCAGGGAACACTTCTGTGGCTCTGCTTGACAGGGGCACAGGAAAATAATTTTCTTGGGTGGCGAAAGCCAGGGTACCTTTTTGTCTAGGCTTATATAGGCCCTAGGGCTAATAGCCTAGTACCTACCTATGAACCTATGAGTTATATAATAACTTATTTAATCTGTCTTTTTTGGCCTTATTCGCAATAAACTTCTGAGCGGTATTAGAACCACTGCCTCAGAATATATTTCAGATAATGCACCTCCCACCATAGACAGAAAATACAAATGCACCTGCCACCATAGACAGACAGCCCTAATGCACCTGCCGCCATAGACAGACAGTACTAATGCAAAAATAACACAAAAAAACCCCCAAAAAAGCGGAATCTCAAAACTAGTAAAATAAAAATAAAAAATGGCACCAAACCTGTATAGCGCGGTAATACTTGACAGGATCTATATTAAATCATCAAACACTTAAAAAAATGAATGGTGATTAATCGACCCTATGCAAGTGAAAGCATACAATGTTGAAGTGTGAGAACAACGATTTTTTTCCAAGGGAAAAAAAATCGCTGTTCCAACAAAAATAAATAAATAAAAATCAATTTCAAACATTACATTAAGTCGGGGGCTTTGCCCCCGCACCCCCCCAATGTGGGGGGCTGCGGCCACTATACCCCCCTACTTAAATATACCAACTCTGAGACTACACTACAGTGCTGAAGATGACAAATTACCAAAGCAGCCAAGTGAATTATTTCCCAGGGAAAGAATTTGCTTAACAGCTGCTTCGATATTTTGCATTTTCAGCCTTTTAAGTTCAACCCAAGACACATTCGAAAGAATGCGTCTTTGGTCTTCTAATATAGACCCCACTTAACAAACTTTATTAACAGAAAAAGACTAAGCGCTTTCACCCTGTGGCTGCCAGGGCTTCATTAGAGTAACTGTTATAATTCAAACACAAGCTTAAGTAAACTTCTTAACACAGTCACATGATCAATGCAATAGAGAAGTGAATGCATACTTATTTAAAAAGACAGTACATCAGTATGAGCAAAGTGTTGTGTTCAATGGAAATCACCTTTAAGTATACATGTAGATGTATATTAATTCACTTACAGCAAATTGTTTTAAAATGCTTATTCTAATAAAATAAATACATTATATAACTTAATTAAAAATGCTAATTTAAAAAATGTTAGGTAAAAATGTTAAATATAAAATACACACTGGTTACATTACATAATACCTACATTGTGCTTTGTATATTTATTGTATTTAGGGAACCAAAGAACAAGAATAACCAGACCTTAAATATTTTCAGATCTCCAATACCCTTAATTTTAACTCTGGAGCTAATGAAATATTGTCATTTATGCCAGGATAAACAGTGGCATTAGTTCTTAGCTGCCACTCAAACTCTAGTTTCTCAAGATGTAGGTTCAGGTCTCCACCCCTACCATAATCAAACACTCTGTCGATGACAAAAAAACAGAATTTTTTAAAAATTATTACAGTTCTTAGAATGCATATATAATGCGTTCTCTTTTTTCTCTTTATTGATGTCTCTACTATGTTCTAATATCCTTTCCTCAAGTTTCCTAGTGGTTTTACCAACAGAAAACAGGACAGGACAAACAGGTAGCTAGATAGATCACGATCTTGGTATTACAATTGCATTTACCAGGACATGGAAGGGTACGATAATAACCATCAATTGCAACACATGGATCTGTGTTAATAAATTTACAAGCCTTGCAAGCATTACACTTTGATATTTTGGAGACTAAACCTCTTGTTCTTGTTTGTTGCTTCTCCAACAAGTTTTTGATGTTGGGACCCCTACTATAGGTAATTCTAGGAAACACTCCTAAGATGTTCATAGTATCTTGATCAAAAATTGTCTTCCAAGTGTTATGAACTATGGATGTGATTGTCAAAGCATCATTATTGTCTGGAGAACTAACATACTATCAGTTGACAAAACTTTTTTGTTGTTATTGTTGTTAATATTAACACCTGTGTCTGTGTTTAATATTGGAATAAATCTGTTGTTCTTGTTCTGCATACCATAATTCCTAGTTTTAATCAACATTTTAAATGGGTATCCTATGTCTCTAAACATGCCAATTAATGTGTACATCTCATTCTCAAAATCAGTGTCATTGCTCTTTAATCTTGAAATTCATACCATTTGTCCTTTCACTATGCTTTTCTTTTGATGCATAGGGTGGCAACTGTTGTAGTGGAGAAAGGAATTACAATGTTTCCTTCCTAAAAAATCATTGATTGTGATTTCTTGTTGGTCCTGTCCCATACCAGTCTTATATCAAGGTAATCTATACTTTCTACATCTACCTTGTATGTAAACCTTAAAAATGAAGTACTAGAGTTGAGATAAGTGATAAAAGATGATGGTTCATTATTGGTACCTTTCCAAAAAATCAATATATCATCCAACAATCTTAGCCATGTTATAATTTTACTATAATAACTTG
This sequence comes from Protopterus annectens, assembly GCF_019279795.1. NCBI lineage: Eukaryota > Metazoa > Chordata > Ceratodontiformes > Protopteridae > Protopterus > Protopterus annectens. The sequence goes on along the minus strand of NC_056745.1, from coordinate 1,434,999,561 downwards.
ATGGAAACACACATTTGCATTCCCATTGGGCTAGCACCAAATTGGCATAAATAGGTGCACATTTAGCCCCCATGGCTACTCCTGATATTTGGTGAAAACGTTCTTCCTTAAAACCTAAAAAATTGTTATTCAACACCAAGTCCATTAATTCCACTAATAATTGTCTTTTGACATTGTCTAAGTCATTCTCCACCATTAAGGTTTCCTGAAATAATTTGAAATCTTCATTGTGTGGGATAACGCTGGTGTAAACGACCTGAGACGTACCTCCTTGGACTACATGAAAAGAGACATTGAGGAGCTCTCTGATTATGTAGCCCAGGCAGGTATGACCCTGACCTTGAGCAGTATCCTACCTTCACCAAGAATGATGCCACAATACAGAGATAAGATGATCAGCTTTAACAATTGGCTTAAACACTGGTGTCATTCAAAGGGGATCCAGTGTCTGTCTGCCTGGGATGACATGCTGGACAAGCCACGCTGCTTCAAGGGGCTTGCACCTGTCACCCTGGGATTCGGATATTGGCAAAGGCTCTTGCCACCCCATAGTGCCTTTTTAGGCAAGGCTCAAATTCTAAACCTACCACCCTAGAACACAAAAAGGAAAAAACTAAGGGTAATGCTGCTCAATGCCAGAAGTCTAAATCTCAAAATGCACGCACTCGAGGCCCTTCTCAGTATGGAGAACATCGATGTCTGTGCTGTGACAGAAACCTGGTTCAAGGCTCCTGAGAGCACCCCAGCTATCAGGTTTTACCTCATATCATGCGTTCCGGCCCCAAAATCCGGACAATACCAAGAAAGGAGGGTATCCATATTCATCAAGGACACCCACACCTCAAGACTGGTGGCAACGCGATGCATCGGAGACCATCCAGGTGCAATTAACCATAGGCAAGACTGCTCTGCAAATTGTAGCATGTTACAGGCCACCCTCACAATCTCAGGAACCTCACATGGCCTTCCTGAAAACACTAGAGGGGATAAATGTATCACCAAACACCATCATACTAGGTGACTTCAATTACCCTAATATAGACTGGGAACACTACTCAAGCCCAAACACCCTAGCCCAAAAGTTCCTGGAATTCATAAACTCAAATGCCATGGAACAACTAGTCACCATCCCCACAAGAGGAGATAACATACTTGATCTCATCATCACGAACATGGGAGCACAATGTTCAACACCGGAGGTGTACCCCTCACTGGTGAGATCAGACCACAAACTAATCTCGCTGGAGGTCCTCATCCCACCCCACCTGAAATAAAAAGACCACAGTAAAGAACTTCTCAAAAGCCGACTTCACACTTCTAAAGACTAGTGTGGTCTCCTTTAAGGCCCCGAGCGGCGGAAAACAGTACTCAAGCCGCTGAATCACTTACAAATGCCTTCTACCAGCACCTGCAGGACTGCATGGATAAGGCAATCCCAAGCAAAACAAAGACTCTTTGTACCAAAGGCAAGCGTCCAGTCTGGTGGACCCCAGCCATAAACAAACTCTACATCAAAAGGAGGAAGCTACTACAAGATAGAGCAAAATCCTTAAAAGGTAAGACACCCTTGATCACTAAAAAACTAAGAGCTCTCATAAAATCATCCAAAGCAAATTTCGAGAGAAAAATAGCTAAAGACTCAAAAGACAATCATAAGGCCTTCTTTAGCTATGTTAGAAACCTGGGAGGAAACTCCCAGATATGCTCAGAGCTAGTTCAAAATGATGTGAAGATTACTGATCCTACAGACATTGCCAACATACTGGCTGACAGGTTCAGTGCAAACTTCTCCCCTCCCCAAAGGAGAGATATCTATACCAAACGATTGCAGCACCCGAAACATCTCCAGCGCCCAAGTGAGAACTGCTCTCTCCAAAGCAAAAAACACAGCATCCATGGGACCTGATGGTGCCCTCGGCTGTGTGCTCCATGAACTCAATGAGGAATTAAACCCACAGCTAGGACAGCTGTTTAATCAAAGTCTTACCTCTGGATGCATGCCAGGAGTGGCGCACTGCAACTGTGGTACCACTTCACAAAGGCGGTGCCTCCACCGACCCTGGAAATTACCGGCCCATTAGCTTGACAAGCCTTATCTGCAAAGCCATGGAGAGGATCATAATGGACCTCATAAATAAAGACATAGGGAATTTGCAGACTTTGGATCCAACCCAGTTTGGCTTTGTCAAAGGCAGATCATGCCTTTTAAACTTGGTTGACTTTTTGAAACAGTCACCAAAGCCATTGATGAGGAAAGGCAGTCCATACAGCCTACCTCGACCTGGCTAAGGCCTTGATACAATACCCCACTCGGGTATCATTGAAAAACTCATCAGCTTAAATGTCAACCCATACATCACAAGATGGGTTGCAAACTGGCTGAGTGACAGAACCCACAGGGTCAGAGTTGCTGGCGCCATGTCAGACTCAAAGCCTGTCACAAGTGGTGTCCCACAGGGCTCAGTCCTGGGCCCACTCTTGTTTGGCATCTACTTTTCCAGTACAAGCAAACACAGGAGGGTTATGGCTGACAAAGTTTGCAGATGACTGCAAACTGGGCCATAGTAGAAAACACATCTGATACAGATATCCTTCAGAAGGGTCTCACAGAAGCGGATAACTGGTGCCAGAGCCACGGCCTAAAGTTAAATGCCAAAAATGCATAGTCATACCCTTCGGGAAAAACAAGGTTACCCCTAGCTACCAAATAGGTGGCAATCCACTGAGCACAGAAGAAGTTATCAGGGACCTGGGGACCCAGGTTGATAGTAGTCTGTCATTCGACACCCATGTAGCTAAAGTAGTTAGGAAGACCTTCTACATTGCCCACCTTATCATGAAGGGATTCTCATCTAGATCAAGGGAGGTCATAGTCTCCCTTTACTCATCACTCATCAGGCCAATGATTGAGTACAATGCCCCATTCGGAATGTATCTGACCCGACACTTGCAGCAGCTGGAGAGGCCACAAAAGTTCCTCACCAAAAGGATAAAGGGTCTCAAAAATCTGTCCTATGCTGCCCGACTGAAAGAACTCCAGCTCTATTCAGTCGCTTACATTGCTCAGAGGTGACCTTTGCCTAACATACAAGGCCATGTCAAACCCAGATTTGATGAATATGCTTCACCTCAAAAAATCTAGATCCATCAGAGCCACAAAGGCGGGAGACTTAAACCTTGACACGGCTATTAATAGGACGTGCTGGAGGGATAGATTCATCACCCAAAGACTCCCTATGCTGTGGAACAAAATCCCGGTACATGTGAGGCAGAGTACCTCGCTGGCCTTGTTCAAGAGAAATCTCGACCAATGGATGGGAGATCACAGATATACCCCAGGGATAACCTCAGTGTCACTGCTCGACAGAGGCACAGCAAAATAATGGGTATAGTTCCCCATACTAAAGGGGTGGCGTAAGCCACAAAACGATGGGCTAGGCTTGTAAATGCCCTCGGGCAGATAGCCTAGTATGAACCTATGAACCTATGAACCTATGAACTGTAAATAAGTTAATTACATCAATAGTGACAAATAAAAAATCATCTGGGATTACAATATCCCTCAAAATCTGTAGGCAGTGCCATGAGTCTTTTAGTATATGAACATACTTGCTTAGTAATGGTTTGCACCAAAAATCAATGTATGCAGCCATAGGTTCTGCTTTAGAACCTGCTGCTGCCACAATAGGTCTAAATGGTGGGTCTTGTAAATCCTTGTGGATTTTCAGAATCCCAACGATGTAGGGTGTCACAGGTGACTCAACAACCAACTATTAGTATTCAACAGAATCCAATACTCCTTGAGTTAAAAAATCATATAGCATCCAATCAATTTTAGCATATGCTCTACACAATTCATTTTTCAAAACTCTTTCATAGGTAGAACTATTATTCAATAACTCGTATATTTTAAATACGTAGTTGTTGTGGTTCATCAGAACAACCCCCCGCCCTTGCCAGGTTTCATAGCTCTAACATGATGGTCATTACATAATTGCTTGAACGCGTCCTTTTCATTACATGTTAAGTTGTCACTACCCTTTTTAACATTGTGAAACATATCACGTATCCCTTTCTCGCATGTGGTATCAAACAGTGGAACAGAATTATTCATTGGTGGTAAACACATGCTTTTTCTTTTTACTATTTTCTTGTCATTAAAAAGTTCATCTTTATCAGGAAAAAACATTCTTAAATTCAGCTGCCTAAAAGCTTTAAATTAGTAAGAAACTTGGCAATATCTAATGAAAAACTAGGTAGAAAACAAAAACCTTTGCTAAGAACAGACATATGGTTGTCATTTATACAAATATGAGAAAAATTGTAAACAGAAAAAACACCTCTGGTAATGACATTACATCTTAGCTCATCATTAAGTTCAGTGGGTACAAAGTCTTGGTTTGATGAAAAATAATCAAAAAATGAACAATCACAGCTTATCGGTTCACTTGATAGGAGTGATTTCTCCACTGTCCCCAACCCCAGTTCCTCTGATTTCCCTGTTTTTTGTTGATTAACCTCTGCGACCTTCTAGGTAGTTCTGGTGATGCTAAAAAATTGCTTTCCCTGCTGTTAACATTCATATCATTATGACTTGTGTCATCGGAAAATTGCTCAACATTGTCATTAAAATTACTAACATTGTTACTGTTGTTATTGAAACCTTTGTTTCTCTGGGTAGTAAAGGGTATACTGTTTTGTTAGCATATTCCTGCGTATCCCTTTGTAACTTTTTTAGTTTTCTGGCAATGTTCTTTTTCACTAATTTATCAGAATCAATAAGAATAGATGTGTACAGTCATTTGTTTGCCTCAAATAAATCTTTCATAATGTTATTGTTCATATCAGTCAGTTGCTTTTCTAAGCTCAACAGTTTGCGCTCATTTTCTTTAATAATAATACGTACCAATTCCAGTCCAGTGCGATAGAAAAATTCCAACAGTTCACCATGCATAACAGAGCCTGGTTCAGTTCCGTTGGGGAATTTCCAAAGTCTTAAACCCATGGGAATGTGCTTCAGCTCTAATGAACGTTTTCAAAATAAATTTTCAGCTTGAAGTGCCTTAAATCTGGTAAGTACCTTCTCAAAGTTTCGCAACTGATTGCAGACAGTACCATGTCCTTCCCCTTGTTCAGGGCAGTTAGACAATTCCACTTGTGGTGTTAATAAGACAAGCAAAAAGGAAGGGAGATCAGCATCACTTGCAGTGACATTACATCCATTGTGGGACCAGTTAGTCACCTCCGATCCACTATTTGATGTCCCCGAGCAATCAGGCGTAGTATGCAATGCGAGCAATTCCATTTGAGTGTCAAATATAATGCAATTGTCCGAATTACTGGCAGCAACAATGTTTTGCTGTTTAATTAAATGTAACAATTCTTCCACCTTCTTAAGTAATCCTTCCATGGTGGAAAACACACAAAAACACAAAGATCGGCTGTATTAGGTATGGGGCGGAAAATGATATGAATGTTAATAACAGGGAAAGCAATTTGCTAAAATCACCAGAACTACCCAGAAGGTCGCAGAGGTTAATCAACAAAAATTAGGGGAATCAGAGGAACTGAGGGGGGGGTGGAGAAATCACTCCTATCAAATGAACCGATAAGCTGTGATGGTTCATTTTTTGATTATTTTCATTGAACCAAGACTTTATACCCACTGAATTTAATGATGAGCTAAGACATATTTGTATAAATGACAACCATATGTCTGTTCTTAGCAAAGGTTTCTGTTTTGTACCTAGTTTTTCATAGATATCGGCAAGGTTCTAACTAACTTAAAGCTTTTTACTAGGCAGCTGAATTTAAGAATGTTTTTTCATGATAAAGGTGAACTTTTTAATGACAAGAAAATAGTAAAAAAAAAAAAGCACATTTTTATCACCAATTAATAATTCTGTTCCACTGTTGATACCACATGTGAGAAAGGGATACATGATATGTTTCACAATGTTACAAAGTGGAGTGACAATTTAACATGTAATGAAAAGGATGCATTCAAGCAATTATGTAATGGCCACCATTTTAGAGGTATGAAACCTGACAAGGGTGGGGGGTTGTTCTGATGCACCACAGCAACTACATATTTAAAATATATGAGTTATTGAATGATAGTTCTACCTATGGAAGAGTTTCGAAAAATAAATTGTGTAGAGCATATGTTAAAATTGATTGGATGCTATATGATTTTTTTAACTCAAGGAGTATTAGATTCAGTTGAATACCAATATTTGGTTGTTGAGTCCCCTGTGACACCCTACATTGCTGGGATTCTGAAAATCCACAAGGATTTACAAGACCGGCCATTTAGACCTATTGTGGCAGCAACAGGTTCTAAAACAGAACCTATGGCTGCATACATTGATTTTTGGTTCAAACCATTACTAAGCAAGTATGTTCATATACTAAAAGACTCATGGCACTGCCTACAGATTTTGAGATATAGTGTAATTCCAGATGATTTTTTTATTTGTCACTATTGACTTAATGAACTTATTTACAGTTATCCCACACAATGAAGGTTTGTAATTATTTCAGGAAACCTTAATGGTGGAGAATGACTTAAACAATGTCAGAAGACAATTATTTGTGGAATTAATGGACTTCATGTTGAATAACAATTTTGTAGGTTTTGAGGGAGATCTTTTTCACCAAATATCAGGGGTAGCCATGAGGGCTAAATGTGCACCTATTTATGCCAATTTGGTGCTAGCCCAATGGGAACGCGAATGTGTGTTTCCATCAAGTTATTATAGTAAAATTATAACATGGCTAAGATGTTTGGATGATATATTGATTTTTTGGAACGGTATCACTTATCTCAACTCTAGTACTTCATTTTTAAGGTTTACATACAAGGTAGATGTAGAAAGTATAGATTACCTTGATATAAGACTGGTATGGGACAGGACCAACAATAAATCACAATCAATGATTTTTAGGAAGGAAACATTGTAATTCCTTTCTCCACTACAACAGTTGCCATCCTATGCATCAAAAGAAAAGCATAGTGAAGGGACAAATGGTACGAATTTCAAGATTAAAGAGCAATGACACTGATTTTGAGAATGAGATGTACACATTAATTTGCATGTTTAGAGACATAGGATAGCCGTTTAAAATGTTGATTAAAACTAGGAATTATGGTATGCAGAACAGGAACAACAGATTTATTCCAATATTAAACACAGAAACAGGTGTTAATATTAACAAACAATAACAACAAAAAAGTTTTGTCAACTGATAGTATGTTAGTTGTCCCAGACAATAAGGATGCTTTGACAATCACATCCATAGTTCATAACACTTGGAAGACAACTTTTGATCAAGATACTATGAACATCTTAGGATTATTTCCTAGAATTACCTATAGTAGAGGTCCTAACATCAAAACCTTATTGGAGAAGCAACAAACAAGAACAAGAGGTTTAGTCTCCAAAATGTCAAAGTGTAATGCTTGCAAGGCCTGTAAATTTATTAACACAGATCCATGTGTTGCAATTGATGGTTATTATCATACCCTTCCATGTCCTGGTAAATGCAATTGTAATACCAAGATCGTGATCTATCTAGCTACCTGTATGTCCCGTCCTGTTTTCTGTTGGTAAAACCACTAGGAAACTTAAGGAAAGGATATTAGAACATAGTAGAGACATCAATAAAGAGAAAAAAGAGAACGCATTATATATGCATTCTAAGAACTGTAATAATTTTTAAAAAATTCAGTTTTTTTGTCATCAACAGAGTGTTTGATTATGGAAGGGGTGGAGACTTGAACCTACATCTTTAGAAACTAGAGTTTGAGAGGCAGCAGAGAACTAATGCCACTGTTTATCCTGGCATAAATGACAATATTTCATTAGCTCCGGAGTTAAAATTAAGGGCATTGGAGATCTGAAAATATTTAAGGTCTGTTTATTCTTGTTCCTTGGTTCCCTAAATACAATAAATATACAAAGTACAATGTAGGTATTATGTAGTGTAACCAGTGTGTATTTTATATTTAACATTTTTACCTAACATTTTTAAATCAGCATTTTTAACTATGTTATACAATATATTTATTTTATTCGCATAAGCATTTTAAAACAATTTGCTATAATATACATCTCCATGTATACTTAAAGGTAATTTCCATTGAACTAAGCACTTTGCTCATACTTTTTAAATAAGTATTCGTTCACTTCTCTATTGCATTGATCGTGTGACTGTGTTAAGAAGTTTATTTAAGCTTGCATTTGAATTTTAACAGTTACTGTGATGAAGCCTTGGGAGCCACAGGGTGAAAGCGCTTAGTCTTTTTCTGTTAATAAAGTTTGTCAAGTGTTACCATTCTGTACAGGTTTGGTGGCATTTTTTATTTTTATTTTACTAGACAGTACTAATGCACCTGTCGCTATAGACAGACAGCACTAATGCACCTGCTGCCAAAGACAGACAGTACTAATGCACCTGCCGCCATAGACGCACAGCTGCAGTCATAGATAGAGAGAACATGCTAATGCAGACAAATACTTTTTATGATTTTATTTAATAGCAAAAGAGAACCATATAACTTGAAGGAAACAAAACCTCTTATTTGGAAAATTATTTAGCATTACTCAAGGTGAATACCCATAAGTAAACATGGAAAGTTCTGTCTGTTCTGTTATATAATGTTTTAAGTCAGTCCAAAGGGATCCACTATCTGTCAGCCTGGGAAGACATGGTTGACAGGCCATGCTGCTTTGCCAGAGATGGTCTACACCTGTCTCATCTAGGCGTTCAGCTACTGGCAAACACATTAGCCAGCTCTATTGTGTCTTTTTTAGGTAGTGTCAAAATAACCAACCCCCCCCCCCAACATAACAAAATCCTCTCCAGATATACTCAAGTTACTGCTGCTTAATGCTAGGAGTCTAAACCAGAAGCTGCACTCCCTAAGATAATTACATCTGTGCAGTCTTTGAAACATGGCTCAAAGGCACAGAAAGCACCCCAGATGTGCAGGGCTACAATGCCTTCCATACATTCAGACCAGAAACTGAGCATGAAAGAACCAAAGGAGGAGGTGTATCCAACTTCATGAAGGATAAGTGCACCTCAAGACTGGTAAACAGTATAAATCTTCAGCTCGTCTATGACTAATTAACTAGAGCCAAAGCCCCCTACCACATCATAGGTATAGGTCCCCTACCATGAAACAGGAAAAGCATACTGCATACCTTAACTTATTGAAGTCACTTGTTATTGAGCCCAACACCTTGCTCATGGGTGATTTTGATTATTCTACCGTCGACTGGGAAACATACACAACTACAAATAGGCTGGCTCTGTAGTTGTTGGACTTTGTCAAGGCAAATCCTCTGGAACAGCTAGTCAGCACACCCACAAAAGGCTCAAATTTCTTGGACATAGTACTATGGTACTCACTAAAATTGGAGAGCATTACACCCCCCCCCCCCAATGTGATGTCCTCCCTGGTAAGATCGGACCATAAATCAGTCTCATTTGATATAATTATAAGACCAGATATCCCATCAAGCTGAAAAACACAAGAATTTTTCAAAGACAAATTACTTCCTAATAAGTGATGGCAAAAGAAGTTTCAAATCCACCTTGAATGTAGATGACATGGTCTCCTATGCAGAGGTATACACCAATGTCCTGTATAACCACTTAAACAGTTGTATAGAATTATGCTCTTAGTATAAAATAGTATGTTTATATAATTTTTTATTATTTTTATTATTTTTTATAATTTTTTAATATGTATCTGAAGCTTTTCTCCCCAGGCCTTCGCTGAAAATTATCACCTTGTGTCCAGTTGGACTAACCCGGTAAACAAATGGAAAATAAATAAATAAATAAAACTGGCTGTGCCTGACTTGGTTAAAACCAGGTCTTGCTGAAAAAACAAGCCACCCTGATGGACCCCTAGTATAAACAGGTTATACAACAAGAGAAAGGCACTAATGCCCAACAAGAGAGAACTGGCTCAGCAGAGGAAGAACTCCCTCTCTAGATCAAATAAGCAAATTAGAGATTTGTCAAGTCCTCCAAAGTTAATTACAAAGTAAAAATAGCCTCCCTATCTAAGGATAATCACAAGACATTTTTTAACTATGTCTGATGTCTAAAAGGGAATACCCAGCTATGTGCTGAACTGGTTATAGATAGCAATACTCATACTCTACTGGAAGTAATAGCCAACCTGCACATTCCTGGTTGCCTTTTAAACAACTTAAAACAGACCCACTTGGATCCCTGCTTAACCACAGCCTGCGAATTGGCTATGTTCCAGTGGAATGGAGGACAGCAACAGTAATCTCTCTGCACAAACGGGGACCATCAGCCGATCCTGGGAATTATAGGCCTATAAACTTAACTAGCCTCATCTGCAAAGCCATGGAAAGAATCATTATCAACCCTATTAACAAGGACATAGGTAATCTCCAAACTCTGGACCCAACCCAGTTTGGATTTATTAATGTTAGATCATGCCTGTTAAAAATGGTTGACCTCTTTGAGAAAGTCACCAAGGCCCTGGACAAGAGAAAGACAGTGCATACCTCCTATCTTGACCTAGCGAAGGCATTTGACATTATCCCCCACTCAGGTACTATAGAGAAACTCTCCCAAATGCAAATTAACCCCTACCTTACCAGGTGGGTAGCCAATTGGCTCACTGACAAGACACTAGCTGTCAAAGTGGGTGACTTTTTTTATTTTATTTTTATTTTACATTTGTTGACCGGGCTGGTCCAACTGGATTCATGTCCATTTTCAGCAGAGGCCCGGGGAGAAAAGCTCCAAGTGAGGTACAATAAACATTGAGCATTATTCATTATTCACTTCACCTCTAGCAAAAGACAAGTCACCACTGGCGTACCACAGGGCTCTGTGTTGGTCCCTTTACTGTTCAGAATTTATTTCTCAGAAGTGTAGACAAACTTGGACAGCCTGTGGCTGACCAGGTTTACTGGTGATTGCAAATTGGGAGCAATCATTGAGTCCCACAACAATGTTAATATACTGCAGGCAGGGTTAATGCAGACAAATGATTGACGCCAAAGCCACAGGTTAAAGCTAAATGCAAAAAAATACATTATTATTCCCTTTGGGAAAGTTGACATCCCTGCTAATTACATTATAGACATCATCACCCAAAGAGTAGACCTAGTGATACTTGATCTGGATACTCAGGTTGACAGCAATTTGAACTTTGACCATCATAAATCCACAGTAGTAAGGAAATCTTTCTATGTAGCACATCTTATAAGTAAAAGCATTGCATCTAGATCCAAGCACATTATAATTACATTATATTTGGCCTTTGTCGGATGAATAATTGAGTACAGTGCCCCCTTTTGCATGTACCTAACCAGACACCTGCAATGATTGGAGAGACCACAGAGACTTCTCACCAAGAAATTACAGGGTACACAAAACAAGTCTTATGTGGAAAGACTGAAAGCCCTGTCACTGAATTCTGTCTCTTGCAGGTTGCTAAGGGGTGACCTGTGCTTGGCTTACAGGGCAGTCTCTGACCTGGCCCTGATGAAAATGCTACACATTCATAAATCAAACTGCATGAAGGTCACTCACTCCAGGGATCTTAACCTAGCCTCTGACCTGAACAGGTCATGGGGGAGAGATAGATACAGCTCCCAGAGACTGCCACTTCTCTGGAACAAGCTTCCAATTCATGTGAAACAAAGCCACTCCCTGACCTTCTTCAAAGACAACCTAGATCAATGGATATTTGATGGAGCTTTGAACCAGGTCTCTGTCACTGCACAGATGTCGATGTTCTCCATTTTAAGGAGTGGGTCGAGTGAGTGCATTTTGAGGTTTAGACGTCTAGCATTGAATAGCATTACCCACAGATTTTGCTTGCTTGTACCTGTTACAGTGGTGAATTTGTCATTTGAACCTTGCCTAAAAAAGGCACTATAGGCGTGGCATGAGCCTTAGCCAGTATCCAGAATCCCAAGGGTGACAGGTACAGGCCATATCTGGCAAAGCATCGTGGTCTGTCGATCATGTCATCCCAGGCAGACAAATACTGAATCCCCTTAGAATGACACCAAAAGCTTAGCTAATTGTTGAAGTCAATCATTTTGTCCTTGTACTGTGGTATCATTCTGGGTGATGGCAGAATGCTACTCAGGGCTAGGGTCATACCTGCCTGGGCTACAAGATCGGAGAGCTCCTCCATGTCTCTTTTCATGTAGTCCAGGGAGGTATGTCTCAGGTCATTCACACCAACATGGACAATGACAGAGTCATACTTGTACTTGTTGTGGAGTGACCTGAGTGTGTGCATTATGTGGCAGATCCTGGCACCCAACAGGCAGCTGACAGTAACTTTCTCCATGTTTAGCCTGGTGAGTGGAACGTCAGTGTGCCTGACTATATAGTCACCTATGACTAGAATGTTGGGTACGTTGTTATGCCTTATAGGCTGTGGTTGAGTGGCACACTGAGTCTGTGGGCTATGTGTCATTTGGGTTGTGTCGGGGGGTGGAGTTTGCTTGCGTTTCTGCTTTGAAGGTCCCTCTTGTTTGGACAGGTTTTTATTGAGAGCCTCCATGAATGTAGGTGTGTGTTTTGTGCTTCTGTGTGTATGTTTTGGTGGTGTAGGTTTTGAGGGACTATGTGATGAGTGTGGTGTGGTGCAAGTGTTTACCTTCTCCTCTTGACTGTCTAGTCCAGTCTTGGGTGAAGAGAGCTTTGCTTCCAGTTTGGCTATATAAGTACATCTCTCACAGGTTGTAGTGTTGGGTGGTAGGAGGAGATGGTTGTCTGTGTACATGAGGCAATTGCTGCATTGCCCCAAGATGCCCTGATTCATCAAGCAGACAGGAGAAAACACTGGGAGCTGACCCTTAGACATGCCAGGATAGGTGCTTATTTATTAAGTACTAAAAACTGTTTTCTCTAGACTAGTGAGGAAAGTTGAGTGCTGTAGTAATTTGTAACTTATTTAGTGCTTGAAACGAGTTCTGAACAAGTGCTGAGCTCAAAGAAACAGATGTGAGTGCTGAAACTAAAACAAATGACTAGTTCTAAGAAAGAAAATTAAGCTAGAAGGCTTCTCTCCAACACAGAAAGGTTACAAATAGTCCTGGATACAGCAAATCTGTATGTGGACTAGAGTACTTACAGGAAGGCAGAAAACAAGCTTAGAAACTGTTTTTTTTTTTATGCCCCAAGAGGTTGAGAGGAACATGGGCAGAACAAATGTATAGCTCCCAAGTATGTGAAATAGGTCAGAAGGTTTACAATTTATTCTTAAGAGTGTCTGCATAGGTATTTTTTTCTACCCCAAGCAGAGTTCAGGGAATTTTTCCTCAAGTAGATAGCAAATATTGGAGATACGATGGAAAAGAAAGCGATAACTGGGAACATGATTTTTGAGAGTGTAATGACTTGGCAGATGTTAAAAATTCAAATTCCCTACAGAGTATTCTCTCAGAAGTTATTTTTTTGTTGGGGGGGTGGCAAATGGCTGTAGCTAAGGAAATAATTATTTTAAGGTGGGATACAAGATCTGAAATGTCTAGACATAGTAAAGCTTTACTAACTTTACTGCTATTTGCTGCCAAAACGCAATATTAGAGAATGGTACTCCAAAGTTAAGCGAGCTACGTGACGCGTATTATAAAAGGAGAAAAGAACTACACGTGAGCTTTAGGAAGAGGATGAAGCAAATTACATAGAAATAAATACAATCTGTGCGAACAATACATGCAGAATAATGTTCTGGAGGAGTGAGGTTTGACAGAAAGCAGGAACTAAGCAATTTATGTAACTGAGTGAGTAATTGTTAAAAAGAAAGAAAACACAGATAATGTATAATGCATGAAAACAAATGTTAATATGGTTTTCTTTCTTTTCTATTCATTTTGCATGTGCCTATGTTCTAACCAATAATTTAATAAAGGTGTTTAGGAACAAAAAATATGTTAAAATGTTGCTTTCATATAGTGATGATACCAGTGTGTTCAGGTCTCCCTTGTGTATTGTGACTTAAGTTCTAATGTGAAGTATCTGTTTCATTATAGTACCTACAGTATTAGAAAGGAGATTTATAGAGGAGTTATATTTTTTCATTCAGGAAATTTGTCACAGAGACTCGCTTTGTTGCTATACTTGGTCTGATGATGCTGTCTGACAGCAGTCTTCCGTTATATGGTAGAAGTAACTCAGCATTTTAAGGGTGCGCTTTGTGGGTTGTGTGTAATGATAACCACAAAATCGCACTGCTGGAGTAAAGCCAAACGCCGGACTTCCAAACTGTATCTAAATACTTTATTGTATGACAAGCAACATAAAATATAAAACGCTTAACGAATCACCGCGTTTTTCATCTATTCACACAGACTTCATCAGACAAACAAATAATTAATTACATCACTGATATACTGACAATTATATTTGAATTGTCCAATAGCTTTTGATTATTCCAACTCATTAATATATAAAAACATACCTCTCTAAATGCCGGCAATCATAGTAAACATGATATGGATTTCACCAAGTTCCAAATGTGATTTCTTTCTTTTCTATATTGTATATTTTCAATATTTTCAATAAGATCAATAAGATCCAGATATTTAATATTTGGAGAAAATATACAATATACAGGAAGCAATTGTGAAATTTAGGTATAATGAGTGGGAAGGGAGTTTTAAGTTTAGCGAGAGTTAGGGAGCGAGAGAGGAGTTTTGGGGTTAAGAAGTGATTAGGGACTTTAGGGTTAGAGAAGGGAATGCTATGATTAGGGTTAGGAACTAGGTGAGAGTTTAAGTGTTAACTTTATGGTGCTGGTAAAGCTATGCAATTTAGCAGGGTTAGTGGTGGGACATCTAGGGAATTAACTAGTATCCAGATAGGGGGAGTTAGGGTATTAGCCATTTACAGCAATTGACAGTAAGTAAGTGTTTCATGAACTACTAACTACAAGCACTTATATACCCAGTCTGAATACATATCAGTTACCAGAGACTACTATCTGAATGTGTGAGTTGACACATGAGTAATACAACTAATAAAACAGGTTAAATCCAGCTGGAATATCATAAGCTTCAAAATAAATAAATGTTAGAAGGCTGTTGGTGATATAAATTTATAATATGTAACTTACATTTTCTAAAAGTCTGATATGAGAACTCCACTGAAAATGGAAATTTCCCAGTTGGGCATTCCTGGTCAGCATATGTAAACAAATAAATTAAAACACACACTGGTGTGAAGAATTCAAAAAAGGTGAATTCAGATGCAGTTGCTATTTAAACAGTATGACATCCCCCTTACACACACACACACACACACACACACACACACACACACACACACACACACACACACACACACACACACACACTCACACACACACACACACACACATGCAAACATACACAACACATACGCACACATATACACACACACACACACACACACACACACACACACACACACACACACACACTCACACACACACAAAGGCATATGTTAAAAATCAGGAAATTAATAAGAATGCAGGGTGTGGTAATCCCAAAAAATAATAACAATGACAATTATATACCAGTGTCTTTGGTTCCATTAACTTTAACAGTTACTTAAAGACAAACTTGTTTTAGGCATACAGATATGAAGCATTTTTTTTACATTATCCCAAATCACTCCATTGAAACTCTTATAGTCAAGATGGATAGACTTTGATACAGTTGATATAGAAGCTTTGCATCATATAAGAATTTATTTCCCATAAAAATCTCCTTTATCAGTTTCTGTTTGACATCAATCCATGTAGCCATAAAATCCAGAAATAGCTTTATGCATCATCTTTAAAAATACATTTGAACTTGCTATTATCTCTGAACCCCTAACTTTGGCCCTGATATATACAGACATAATTGCACATGAACTGCAGTGCTTCTCAAACCAAAGTAATCTAGCAGCAGGCCTTATACTTATAATATGTATATGCTTTCTTCGTAGGTAAAATACAAAACTTGTATTAATATATGTCATTCCTCAATCTGTTCACATTTGAAAATGCCCTCCTTAATGCATTCCTCTTCATTTCATAGGTTCATAGGTGTGTACTAGGCTAATGGCTCTGGGACTATTATAAGCTTAACCCATAGGAGTGCTCTGGCATTGGGCCACCCGTCGTTAGTTCCCAGTGCCTCTATCAAGTAGAGCCACTGGAGTGATCCTTGGGGTGAACTTTCTATTTCCCATCCATTCATCAAGATTTCTCTTGAAGAGGGCTAGTGATGTACTCTGCTTGACATGTATGGGAAGTCAATTCCAGAGCATGGGCCATCTCTGGGTTATAAACCTATCCCTCCATCATGTTCTGTTGATTGTGGGAATGAGGTTGAGGTCTCTGGAGTGTGTGGTGTGGAAGGATTGGGATTTCTTTAGATGCAGCATTTCTAACAGAGCTGGGTCAGACATGGCTTTGTAAGTCAAGCAGAGATCGCCTCTTAGTAGATGATATGAGACAGAGAATAGCTGGAGTTTTTTTAGTCTGTCTGTGTAAGACATGTGTTTAAGGCCTTGAATCCTCTTTGTGAGGTACTTTTGTGGCCTCTCCAGCTGTTGCAGGTGTCTGTTGAGGTACATGCCAAATGGGACATTATACTCTATGATTGGTCTAATGAGGGAAGAGTAGAGAGAAATGATGACCTCTTTCTTCCTGGATGCAAAATCCTTGGTAATGAGATGTGCCACATAGAAGGACTTTCTGACCACAGTGGCAATGTGGTGGTCGAAGGAGAGGTTGCTGTCAACCTGTGTCTCGAGATCTCTTATAACACCTTCAGTGTTCAGTGGGCTCCCATCAATGTGGTAATTAGTGGGAACTAAGTTTTTCCCAGAGGGGATGATGACGCATTTTTTGGCATTAAGCTTAAAGCCATGGTTTCAACACCAGTCATTGGTCTCAGTGAGGCCGTTCTGTAGGATGTCTGCATCACTTGGGGAGTTAATAATGTCTCCCAGCTTGCAGTTGTCTGCAAACATGGTCAGCCAGAGTCCGTCTGTGTTGGCCTGGACTTCTGTAAAGTAGATGCCAAACAGGAGAGGACCCAGGACCGATCCCTGTTGGACTCCACTTGTGCCACTTCTTACCATAAACTTCCTATCTCCTATTACACAGCTAGACATCGCTTCATTAATCACAACGCTTGTATAAAATCTCTATCCATCTTCTAAAAAAAACATGAAGAAACATTTACTTTGTGTATAACATAAAAACATTGACCTAGATTATTGTACATGGTTATAAGAACTGAACAATTGAAAAGACAGTTAACTTCAAATTTCTACACATTAATATTTCAATGTGTCTGAAAATTTGTAAATGCATTTTCTGAACAATAATCACATAGATGGGCTCCAGCTAAATCATTTCCAAGAACTAAGAACAGATTTAAGCAAAAATAAAACTACATTCTAATTGTGTATTCAGACTAGCCCCTTCAGAGTAAGACAATGAAGATGTTCTAGGCAAAGTTATCTTTCAAACTGTCTTTAATGTTGAAGCCAACAACATTTTCCTAATGATAACCCACAAATTAAATTGGGGTTAATTTTCTGTTTTCTTCTTTTTATTTTTTTTTATTCCAGAATTACATCATCATTCAGACTAGCATATGGATTAACATGGTAACGTTCATGACTAATTTTATCATACCAGTTTGTTTCAATGTATACCAGTATCCTTAAATCTAATTTGTACAACTTAATTTTCTCGCCATACGTATTCATAATACATATATTCTTTGTAATCTTTTTTACATTAATTTCATAAAGTATATCCAACTCATTAGTATATTCCGCTATAATATTCTTGTCAGCAATGTATATTTTTACAAATGACAAAACAGAAAAATAGAAAACAAATGCAGTGGTGCCAAGACCCCCTTTATCTTCATATCATATAATGCTCCATTTTGAATTGGATTAAGCTGATAAGCCAATACACTTGAAAAAGCAATGCCTAACAATTATGCTTCTATAAAGTTTGTGGAAAAAATGTCAGATATAAACTTCATTTTCCCAGCAAAATTGAATTTATCAAATGTATCCTTTTTTTCTGGAAATTCATCAAAACACATTCATTCCCAGGGAAAGCCTGAAAGTGGTCCACCTGGATTTGTACTCTACCTTGGTCATCAAAGAATAAATAAATCAATCTTTTTAAAATTGTAGCCCACTGCTGATAAACTACATTTTCCTGTCCAAAGGAAATATCTAAATCATTCAACTATTTTTCATTAATATATACTCTATTCTTACTGTCTCTAAACTTTTATTTTTTTTTTAATTTGTCAGGGCTAATGCTTTATTCTTCAAAACTTCTACAATATACACATTCAATTCTCTTTGACATGTTGAACTCTTTGATATAAAAATCACATCATCTGGGTAACCAAATATTACAGGGCATTTAATTCCCTAACTATATACTAGCTTGCATCTTCCATTCCATTATTAATGATCCATATGATCGCCTTCATTAAAGAGATGAAAAACAATCCATTCACAAGACATCTTTGCCTCAGCAAATGAAGAGGAGAGGAGAACACTGACTCTTAGTCTTGAAGATTGAACCAAGGACCCTATGTGTTCCATGCAGTAGTAACTGCCACTGGACCAGCAAGGACAGAGGTACCGGGATTCTTTCAAGAACAGTTTCTCCTTTCACTGCCACTGGACCAGCAAGGACAGAGGTACCGGGATTCTTTCAAGAACAGTTTCTCCTTTCACCTAGGAAATCACCGTGATGATGCTTTTGAACAAACAAGCATCCAATGTTGTAAAAACTTTAAACCTAGCATTTTATTAACAACTGAGCAGGCAGGAAAAACTCTGACCCTTGTTTTGAGATTGAATCCAAGACCCCCCACATCATTGCTACACCCATTTTGCCCTTTGGATGTCTTTACTGATCCATCTATTAATTAATGCACCAAAAATGAGTTATCATAAATTGACTTAAAACCAAAAGAGTTTTATTATTGCATTCATATTCCTGAAAAAAACATAATTGCTTATATTCAGTATAGCTGAAAGCTTTTGTCATATCATAAGTTACCAGCATCCGTCTCTCTCCTCCCTTCTTAATAAGGCCCACTAGTTTCTAAACAGTTCATAACAATTCCTTAACATCCCTACCTACCACCTGATAAGCTTCTTCTAGTACTAAATTCTTTTTATCACAATTCTCATTACTTTTGTCATTCTTTACTGCTAAACTCTCTTAAATATCATATTCCATTCTGCTGAAAACAACAGGCCTCCAATTCAACAGCATATTTGTATCACCTTTCTTCCATATAAATCAGATTAAATAACTTTCAAATCATTTTATCTGTCATACCATTACATACCACTTATTTTATATTGTCACCTTCCTGTATATGTTTTTATAAAAATAATACCTCAAACATTATCTGCAGTGGCCGTTTCACTTAAAATCATTTTAGTCCATTATTCTTTTCCAAAAGGAAATATCTTTATCCATTTCCCTTATATCCCACATCTGCACTCCTCTAAATTATCCCCTGTAAATTTCCCTCTCAGATAAATATTTATTCACACATCTCAATGGTCCAGATTTTCACAGAATGTCCAGATTTTTACTTCATGTTTTGGTCTGTTTCTCATACAATCTGTGATTTTCTGGCAAATCACCGAAGATTGAAGTCAATAAATAATAAAATACATTTGAGTTTCAGAATTCGTATCCTTCAGAAAATGCATGCTAATACAAATCCCTTTATTCAAAAGTTTATAAGAGCAATATTTAAAAGCTGTCCTTATTTTTTAGGCCTTTGTCCCCTCCATTATTTTAGGCTTTGTCCAGATTTCATGCACTAAGAGTCTGAGAGGTATGTATTAAATTTTCTTCTATTGTCGTTATTTTTCTCACTTGTCTTATATGCTTTACTGTCTACCTCTTTTATTGCTTCAGTAATATCTTTCCCCATTCTGTCTATCACACTTAAAAGAAGTGAAATATTCTTCTACATTCCTTGTACAATAAGCCACTATCTCTATTTACACACCTATATTTCTCCTTTATTTCAAATGTCAACCATTCATTTTTCTTATGCACCTTCCTTCCACATTTCTATCCACTGCCGTATTACTCTAATTAATAATTTGTCTGTTTTCCTTAGTCTCTCTTCTATTCCAAACTCATTTTAATTATTTCTTCAAGACTTGCCTACCACTGTATCCAATTACAATACCACTCACTTGTATTAATGTGATTAGTCCTCTACTGATCACTAGCCACTTTCATTACAATATTTCTTAAAACAGACTTCTGTTTTCTTAGAACCTTTCCCTATTTTTTAAATTTATTTCCCCAAAACTTGCCCATATTGCTACATGATCTGAACATCCTGCCATATAAACCGCACTACCCTCACAATGCCTATAGTAATCAATTTTCAGTTGTAACCACACCATTCATAAAACTATATGCTCTCCACTTTCCCACTACCAGTTTATTCATGTTACACATCTCTAGAAGCTTCCTAATAACCCCACCAACTTTACCTTGTACCTTCCATAAATTAATATTAAAGACCACCACTCATATTTTTTCTAATAACTCCTTCCTTCCTGAAATATTTAATATATCATGTATAGCAACTATTCAGGGATTCTCCCTTCCTTTCAAGCTATCTACTACCAATCCCTCTCGATATTCCACAGCCATAACTTGCAACTTTACTCCACCAACAAAATTTCAAACTCTTCTCTTCTAAATTCACTAATGAATCTTATATCGAGCAAACATTCATGTATCTGATTTTATACCATAACAATATTGCATGTCTACATGACTTTCGTTTTATATTATTAAAACTCACAGCCAATGACGATAATGATTCACTACTTTTTTCTTTCTTTTTTTTCTTGACACATTCTCCTATTTTATTCATTATCTTCCATTTCAGATTACTCAAAATTATATTCTTCCTCATATTCATCAGATTGGAAGCAGTACTTTATGATTATTCTGTACTTCTAATGCGTCAACAACTTCCTGTTTTATATTTGTACAAACTTCTCTTTTTTATTCACAAATTCATGTTCTATTTCCACAGCATTGTGTGATTCACTTTCCCCTTCAGTTTGTTTCTCACACAATTTCATACTGGTTTTTGGTAAATTAACCCCACTACTTCATTGTTAAATTGTATAGCAACTTCGTTATTTGTTATTATTTTTTTTCCAGTTCCATTGGCATAAAAGGATGGAGCAATGTCTATAACCCAGGTTACCAGAGTTTGAATAGTGGCGCAGGTGCTTACTGGGTCTGGTGTGGGGGAGGTGGGAGTGATGTAGCTTTCTGAGATTACATGACCAGGCAGTCATTTCTATTGTAGAATCCTTGGTGGTGACCAGAAATCCAATGGAAGTGCATGTTTTAAAGTTTTTATGCCACCTGTGGAAGTAAGTCGCATATACTCTCTGGCATCTATTGCATGCCAAACCCAATGGCAGTTACAACCATGAGCAGAGGGGTTAGGGCATTAGATCTGTGAAGTCTCTACCCTCAGATGAGTAATAGGATTATCAGAATCTGCAGTAAGGCTTACAGTCATGTTTCAGTGGATCATGTTCTCCACAGTGGCTACTCTTTTCTCTTCAAAATTATTTACTAAATGCCCTAAATCGGCCACAAAAGTAACAACATTTAGATTGCCTTAAGCAATTCATAATCTTTCTGTCATTCTTCTAAAACAAAAAGAAAGATAAGATACTATTATTTTTTTATTTTTTATTTTTTTAGATAAACTCTTGCCTTTGAACTTTCACTCCACAATCCTCATTTTCTTAAACCTGGCCACTGTTACAATGTATCTTTCCTTACTTTTCTTACTTAGAATCATAATCAGAGCAGAAAAGAAAAACCAGGCTGTTTCTTTCTCATTACAGTGAAGCTGTATCACAGTATAAATTAAATATAAAACTCTTTTTACTCTAATTTAAAAAAAAACTTTTCACTTTTAAATTAAAATGATTTTTGAATGCCATATCAGTAAGAGACTTTCCAAAAAAATAAAAAAAAAAACATTTCTCTATAAAAAAAAATACACAATGCCAATTACGTCAAATCAATGTTAAAATTTAATAAATAAAAAAAGTAGTTATGTGTGTGTAAGTAATGCGCTGGTCTTAATGATGATAGTAAATGTAAATTTCCTCTTAATTCACAAAAAGTAGCAACAACTAGCAGTCATCTGACACAGCTACAGCTCTTCCACAGCTCTTCAACCTCCCGTAATGGTACTCATTCCATATTATTGTCTTGTTATTGTCTTGTATGTAACATTCAGGTTATCATTCCTTTGTTGCACATTCCTTTGTTGCACATTTTTCTTATCTGCTCTTTGTTTTTATAGTTCTATTCCTATATAAGGTCCTGGAGAATATGGGCTTAGATCATCCTTATTTCATTTCCATCTATCAGAGGTTGCTATACCTTTACCTTTCACTGCAAAAAGCACTGTAGTGGAACCTTCATTCATCTAAGCAAGGTCATTCTCAGCACTTTCTTCTAAAATTTCTCCTTTTCGTCTTGCTATATCCCGCCTGTCACAAACAATATAACTGATAGTCGTTTTTTTTTTTTTTTTTTTAAAACACAAACACATATTATAATGTTATTTGCACTGCAGCACAATCAGGACACATTCTAAAATAATATATCGTGCTGCATTTCCAAAGCAAGGAATTTTTACCATTTCCAAAAAAAATTTTCTTAAGCAGTATGCCACCCCTACACCCTCTCCCCCCCCTAAAACAAGGCCAGTAGTAGTAATCCTAATCCTGTCCACAAACAAAAATAATTATATAAAATAAGTAAAACAATTAGCCATTGTTGTCAAGATATCTTTGCATAGGATTGCCATAAAAATGTTAGTAAATATTAAAATCTAAAAAAAAATAAAAATAATCAGTGAATCAAGACTGTTGTAATCAGTTGTTAATAAAAAAATATAAAAGTTTGTCCAAGCTTTTTTTTCCAAGAGAAACAAAAGAATAAATAAGAGAAAGTGTGAGAGGGTTCTGGTTCTGTCTGTGATACACAGACACACAACACAACACACACACACATAAACATCATGGCATGGCTCGGAATAGAACTAGTATATCACACTCACACTACTAGTATATATGGACTCAGCACCATGGCGCTCTTTCTAATGGGCTTCTCTTTAAGTGAATGACTTCAGCAAAGGAATGAAAAAGTAGGGCAATGGAGGTTAAGATGACGGTAGTGCTCAAAGTATTGCTCCAAACACATTGCTCCACACAGAGACACAAACTGGGAATGTCAAAACTTACCTCTAACTAGTTTATCACACTACACAGTTACAGGACATGCCACAGAGATTACTGGACTACTCCTACCCAAATGTGTATTTCAAAGTGAATGACATCAGCAAGCTTGCCAAAGAAGGACACTGGAGGTTGTAATGACTGTGAATGGCCTCAAAAGCATTGCTCCCTACTCAGACATACAAACACACAAGCATCCACACTTGCCATGTCAGGGAATAGAACTCCTACATAACTAGTTTCTCACACTACAGCATTACACAGTTATAGGATGCACCACATAGATTATTGGGCTGCTACTTTCTCAAAGGTGTATTTCAAAGTGAATGACATCAGGCTTGCCAAAGTAGAGCACTGGAGGTTGTACTGACTGTGAATTGCCTCAAAAGCATTGTTCCCTACACAGACAAACAAACACACACACACATCCACACTTGCCATGTCTGGGAATAGAACTCCTACCTAACTAATATAGCACACTACAGCATTACGAAGTCATAGGACGTGCCACAGAGATTACTGGGTTACTCTTTCCCCAAAGGTGTATTTCAAAGTTAATGACATCAGCAGGCATGCCAAAGTAGGGCATTTGATACTGTAGTGAGTGTGACTGGCCTAAAAAGGAACTGATCATTACACAGGCAAACACACACAGTTGCCACATCTGGGATTAGATCTCCTACCTGCCTAGTACATTACAATACCACATTATCCAGTTATAGGACATGTCACGGAGATTAATAAGCTACTATGTCTCCAAAGGTGTATCTCAAGGTGAAGACATCAGCAGGATTGCCATAGTAGGGCAATGGGGAGTCCAGTGTGTATGCATGGGCCATAACCCATTCATCTAGAGGCAGACACACCACACTCAGGCACACGCAGGTTAATATTCCACAGGTACATATATACAACTGCTAGATGACTACTGACTTGTACAGTCATGTTGCACAGTTAGCACTAGCACCACAGACATTATAATGCTGAGGGATTCCAGAGGCATATGTCTACTGTAATTGACATTTGCACATCATGTGGTTTTAGCCAATTGGATGTGTGCTGGGTGGGACAGACCTCATGATGGAAGGCTCTTTGTCACAGTCACTCTCTTCCACACATCTTTTTAGGTGTACTTTTGGCCTATTATACAGTGTTGTCCTTGGATATATGTAAGCATTCCTTTCCAATGTGTGTGCAAAGCATGACTGGTGCGTACTCAGGAGTGTATGCGCTAATATCTGTGACTGTCAGATATGTATGGTCCACTGTTGTTGCCAGGCATGCCCAGTATGACCTTTCAGTATTTTGTTGTCTGACATGGCCTTCATTTCTCTAAGTGTGGGAGCATGCCCAGTATGACCTTCTGTACTGAATGTGTGAATCCATTCCAGGTAGATTGTACTCCAGTGCAGATATTTGTGTTCTACACCTACAGGTAGCAAACTGTTTCTGCAGTATATCTGTAGATCAGTTGACAATATGGGGTCAAAATGGGCAAAGGATAGCAGGTTACTGCAGGTAATTGTGTCTGTGCTGCTTCTGCTACATGGTCCTGGCATTAGCAGAGATATTCAGACATATGTACTGTTATACACTGTGATGTTTTATGTAATTAAGTACTGCCTGGTAGACATATTTGCTTGCAGTGATGTCCTGGGGACCACAGGGTGAATGCAGCTGTGTTCAGTACTGTGGTCAGCAGCCTACATATTCTTGCACACTCATGCCATACTGGAGGGGAAGCTGCAGACACTTGCTGCTGGGTCTGTATAAATGGTTCAGCACCTTACTACAGTGGTGGCAGAGGATCCCATGCTTGTACATCCATCGATGTGACAGTATGGCCATACCTTGCTGTGGCGATACCTCACAGCTGTACAGATTCACACAGGCTACCCAGAAGCAGGGGTCATAATTCTGGACATTACCCCTACACATTGTGGTTTATGAGCAGGTTTGTAGCCACCCTTTCTTGTGTTTTCAGCCAGGGATAGTATGTGCAGACGGATGAGTTTCGGACTTCATGCACTCCATGCCACCCATGCTCCCACCCCCCTCTATTATTCTATCCTCTTCCATACATTATCTGAACATTCTCTGATATGTTCCCTATAGTTATCACCTCATCACAGCAGTAATGTGGTGTTGGTCCACAGTTCATGCAGTGAGACATGGTGGACATGTTACTGTGATTTGTCACATGGCCTTGCATTTGGATTCTGTGGACTGTGTTATGTTGTTATTTGGGAGTCCATGACATGACATACATTGGCAGCATGGGTGAGTCACAGGCCTTTGGCAGGGGACTGTAGGCCATTTGCTAGTGATGCAGGCCAGCTGTAGCAGGCCATTGCATTCTGTCAGTCCTACAGTTCCAGACTGTGATACACTATATTCCCCTGGGGTGACAGGGTAGGTGTGCAAGGTGTTCATGCCAACACTTTCTGTCAGTATTGGTCCAGTGGTGTGTATGCTGGCAGGGTGCTGCTTACAGGTAGGGACACACCTGCATGGGACACCTGCTCTGCATGGTGCATTTTTTTGCTGTTACCATACACAGGTGGGGGTCATATTGTACTCATTCCCAACAGCAGGTATAAAACCGGAGAGGTACCTGTGGGTGTTGGTGGGGTGAGCTGGGTGCATGTGTGCTATAGCCACTACTTGCTTCTGACTCACAGATATGCATGGGGCATTCCACTTAGGCTGGCTTGTCCAGGGACATTAGCTGTTTCTCAATACATCATTCCTATGACCTTTGTGGTCTGCCAGTTTTGGCCAGATGACATTGGTATTCCCTACTACAAGCCCAGATAATGTACTGCAAACATGTATGTACAATTCCAAGGGTGTGTCCATTTGACAGTTACATATTATACACTGTCTGTCTGGGGTATTTCCCCCTGTGTACTACTTGGATATCTGGGCCGACAGTCATGCCATGTCCATCTTTCAGATGGTGACACATATTACTTCCAAACATTTACTATGGCTTATTGCTGGAATGTGTTATACTGGGAAGCATTGTGTTTGGCACTGCAGTTGTGAGAACTTGGCCATGTCATTGGCAGTACTGGGCAATGGCCATCAGGTCAAGCCTCACCATGCATGCATACTGACCACTCTCACACAATATACATCACACACCAACCTAACACATGCAGACCTGCATATTGTACACATGCTACTATATATCCTGCTACCTTGGCCAGCTCAGGTAATCTGTGCTCCACTGTTATTATACCTACACATACATGTTACTACATTTCTACATAGGATGGGGGGAGACACCTGTGTGTTAGTACGTGTCTACATAGGATTGGAGGGGCACACCTTACTGTTACTACATTTCTACATAGGACTGGGGGGGACACACCTGCTGTTAGTACGTGTCTACATAGGATTGGGGGGCACACCTGCTGCTACTACGTGTCTACATAGGATTGGAGGGCACACATGACTGGTACTACATTTCTACATAGGATGGGGGAGAGCACACCTGACTGTTACTACAATTCTACATAGGATTGTAGGGGGGCACACCTGACTGTTACTACATTTCTACATAGGATTGTGGGGGGGCACACCTGACTGTTACTATATGTCTACATAGGATTGGGGGGGCACATCTGACTGTTACTACAGTTCTACGTAGGATTGGGGGGCACACCTCACTGTTACTACAGTTCTACATAGGATTGGGGGGGCACACCTGACTGTTACTACAGTTCTACATAGGATTGGGGGGCACACCTGACTGTTACTACAGTTCTACATAGGATTGGGGGGCACACCTGACTGTTACTATATTTCTACATAGGATTGGGGGGCACAGCTGACTGTTACTACAGTTCAACATAGGATGGGGTGGGGGCACACCTGACACTTGTACACATTTGCTATGACTGTACTGGTATGTCAGGTACTCCATTTCATTCTGTATTCTAACCTATCATGCTGACTAGAGGCATATCAGTGTACTACAGGTCTTAGGATTGATTTACATTTACATTTCATTTTCTGACTTCTTACCCTTCAGAACTAACATCCCACTGCCTGATCTGTTGTAGTCTGTCTGTGTAGGCCTGGGGGGAGGTTACCCACAGCCATCTATTAGAGGCCTTAGCACAGCCTTAGTTTGTGTTTGTCTACACCTGTGCTGCTGGCTGAGACTGTTGTTGGGTATATGAACCTCCCTGACTGGCATGTGTTTGTGCCAAATGGACACACATGTGGCCCAGCACATTTCCTGCAGTGGGTTTCATCACCTTGTCTAGCACTGGCTACTATGGTCACACCAGTATTTGTAACAGATCTCATGCTGCCACTATAGTTGTCTACTATCTGCTGGCATCCCATTCAGCCACCCATTTCCCTTGGATGCTCACATCCATACCATAGATACAAGTAACAACACATACTATTCATTTCACAATTGGTAGGAAGCGTGACTTACCTTGTGGCTGTGCCAGTATTAAGGATTGTGCTGGAGGGCTGACTATGTCAGATGCACATAGTATACTCCCTATACATGGATAAGCACAGGTAGTGTCATGTTTGGCATCCCTTTTACTGTATGTGTGTGTCAGAGAGAGGTATCATTCCCTGGGTCCCTACTGTGTCAGTGTATGTGCTATGCATTGCCTCTTTGCCAAGGCCAGGGCATACTGGGCACATCTCCTTCTGCCTACTGGGGCAGGCTCAGGTTGTTCCTCCTCTGAGTCACCTTGTGCCTGTGCAGGTCTTGGCAATGGTGGGGGGCTGTGTGGCCTGGCCTGGTCCCATACTCTTCCTGCTGCAGCTGTTTTCACAGGATCATATTGTGTAGCATGGCACATACAATGACAATTTGGGTACATGTAGCTGGTGAGTAATGCAAGACTCCACCGGATGTGTCCAGGCACTGGAACCGTGACTTGAGCATCCCAAACTCATGCTCTATTATGATTCTGGTCTGTGCATGTGCCTCATTATGGAGTTCTTGTTTGGGTCTGTGTGCATTTCTGAAGGGTGTCACCAGCCACGGCTCCAGTGCGTAACCAGCATCCCCCACTAGGTGACAGTAAGGGATGTCCCCAATGGCAAATCTCTGGTACAACTGCATCAGATGTCAGAAGTGGGAGTCATGATAACTTCCAGGGCAGCCAGCACACACATTCATTATAATGCTCTGGGCATCACACACGACCTGGCAGTTGAAGGAGGGGAAACTCTTGCTGTTGATGTAGACCCTACCCTGCTCAGCAGGTGGTGCTGTGATGCGTATTTGCGTGCAGTCTATAGCACCCACTACCTCAGGGTATTCTGCTATTTGGTGGAAGAGATGCATATTGCTGGCCAATGCCTCACGGGTGTTGGGGAAATATGCATGCTCATCGGCATGTGCTGACACGGCATCCAGGAACTAGTGGAGTACCCTGGATGCTGATGCCTGTGAGATCCCCATGATATCCTCAGTTGGCCTTTGGAAGGTAACTGTGGCTAGTATTCTTAGACCCACACATACCTTGGTATCCACTGGGATGAGTTCCCCTCTGTTAGTTCTGTGTGTCAGGCGTGGCTGGCACAGCTCAACAATTTGCTGTAGGAGGTCCCTGTCCACCCTATAGTGCTCCACTATCTGCAGCTCATGTAGCCCCTGGTAGGTTACCCTGGGTCTGTACACTCTTCTCCATCTCTTCACTGTGGGTTGGTCAACAGCATTCTCATCCTCACCACCCTCAGCCTCTTCCATATGTTGATGTATGATAGCTGGGGTCTATATTATAATTGTGAAAGCTGTCTTTCATGAATACATGTTCATCGACACATAAATGTCAAAGAATGAAAACAGCAAAGTACCAAAAAAGCAAAATGAAGAATGCCAAACGCATTCCCAGAAGTAACAGCGCCATACAGGTGTACAAACCTTACCTAAAACACTTTTTCAAATGTTTTTGCAGGAGGGCAAGTCCCCCCTGCACCCCCACACCACCCTACTTATATATACCAACTCCTAGACCGCACTACAGTGGGGTAAAGGATTCATTTCCTCATTCCCATGAACACCCTGATGGCCAAGAAAATCCATTTGGCATTCTCCATTTCACACTTTTGATACTTTGCTGTTCTCGTTCTTCGACGTATATCTGTCGCTGAACATGTATTCATGAAAGACAGCTTTTGCGATTCTGATATAGACCCGATAGCTGCTGTAGCCCTTATAATTTTGTTGCTTTTATTTGTTAAAAATTCCCCGTTTGTATACACTAATGGTGTACAGTATGTGGGAAAAAACAGAGGGAAAGGTGTTTGCATAGTTTATAGTAGTGTTCTGGGCTGGGCTCGGATGGGCTGCTGCCTGTGTAATTGACTGATTCTGATACATTTCATCTGCCAGCTATGCTAGTTCTCCTTGATTATCTTCCTACTGCTGTTTTTCCTTCCCATTGCCTTCCTGTTTAAGCCCGGAGGCACGCCATGCAAACACAGTGCTCAGATGTGCACAGAGCTGCTATTTCCTGGTTTACTTTTTTTTTTCCTTTAAAACCCGGTGCGTGGCACGCAAACCTGCTTAGGCAATGTAAAGAGTGCTAGGCAGCATCAGACACACACCCTTACTTAGCTCTGCTAAGCTAAAGGCAAACCTGAGCCACAGGGCTCCAGTGAGCTTACAGTATGCCTGACATGGTTTCACTTCATAATCTCAAATTACTGAAATTCTGAATTTCAGTAACCCGAGACTATAAAGTCGAACCATTCACAAAACCAAAACCAACAATCCCGAATCATGCAATCACAAACATAAATACATCATACACCACATAACACACACACACACCATTCCACCCACAGCACACAAACCACACAACCTTACACTACAGATAAGCAGGGGGGGCAAGCCCCCCTGCACCCTCCCATATATATATATATATATATATATATATATATATATATATATATATATATATACCAACTCTGAGGTCACACATAACATAAAAAAAAAAAACACCACGCCATCCTCCACTCGCTCGCACACAAATACACATTACACATACACAAACACCAACAAATCCAACACACACACTCACACTTACACCTCCACACATACAACAAACAAAATCACACCCAAACACACACTCACCTGCAATTTCAGGCACCATAACACTACACGCGATGCACAGGAAATTCATAAGTGCAGATTCGAGATATTGAAATTCACTCTTATGCACTTTTGCACTTTCGGCATTCTGGTTTTAGGCTTCATGGCCTCAAATTACTGAAATTCGAGATGCAGTAATTCAAGATTCTGAAGTGTAACCACCTGACACACCCCTTGTCAGCTAACTCTTATGCTTGAACCATGCTATTCCTGCACTTACACGGTTGGGTGCTGGCTAGCATTGAGGGGAAATCTGGGATTCAGTATCATTCCCCTCATTTGCATAGGATTGCCTGCTAATGCATAGTTACAGGTCCCACACTGAGCCTCCCCCCTTAGCAACCATTATTCACTGGCCATGTTGTCTTCTGCCTGCCATTGAGTGTAATGGCAAAATAGTGATTTTGGTTAGAATGCTTATTTCGGGGGGGGGGGTCATTTTTGCCCGATCCCATTTGCGCACCGCTGCACTACGCTTAAACAGATGAAATCGGCTAAAAAAATATAAAAGTTATTTTTTTTTGCCTACAGGTTTCCATGCCAGTGGCCATATATTTGGCCATTGGCATGCTTTACACATACTATACACCCTTTATTTGGAGCTGTCATGGCTCCGTTTTGTAGTTTGCAGAAATGTACTTGGTTACTAACCGAGTACATTTCTGCACACTACACCAGTCCTGCACGGCCAGCTGACAGCTTCCTGGATCACAAATTCACCTCATTTGCATGGTTTTCACCTGCAAATGGGGTAATTTGCATACAGGAGCTGTGTCCGTGCAGGAATAGTGCAGGAGCGCTCGTGCACATCCCTGGAACTTATTCCTGGATCACACGGTGGCCATATTGCCTCCAGGAGCTCCTGCACTATTCCTGCATGCCATGCAGGTCTTGCTGAATCCGGGGGCATATCATTTAAATAATCTCCTAAATTGTCTGTCACTTATATTGCTGGAATATTATTACAATTTTGTTGAAACAAATGTACCCAGTATTTCATTAAGCTATCATGCATGACTTTTTATGCTCACTAGATTTATT
The DNA here is from genome assembly GCF_019279795.1 of Protopterus annectens. NCBI lineage: Eukaryota > Metazoa > Chordata > Ceratodontiformes > Protopteridae > Protopterus > Protopterus annectens. The sequence goes on along the minus strand of NC_056745.1, from coordinate 1,434,968,009 downwards.
TTTAACTCATTATATAGGATTGGTTTTATAGAAGAGTTAATGCCTTTCAGTTTCGTTGTATAACATCCAAAAATTCTTTCATTATGGCATTTTAGAATGATCTCAGACTGAAGATTTACTGTCAGTATTTCAAAATCAACATCACTTGATCATTTATGCTTCATGTGTCCAAATTACTTATATTAAATATAATAAACTGTATAATGGATTTGTCTTTGTGTGTCTAAGAGCTCTTCTTTAAGATCTGAAATGATGCAAGTGAGGCACAAAGTAATTATCTTGTAAGCACTAGAATCATTCAGTAGACATTTCATTTATTTATTGAACTCTTGGCAACAGTCTTTGAAATGCAAATGGATTCACATAGCAACTACAACTTAAATGTAATAAAGCAAAAAAAAAAAAAAACAGCACAGTAATATGTGTAATTCAGCCTATGTTCTATTATACAGCATTCAAGTCTACATAGCATTTGGCAGTTTAGTAGATTATATAATGCTGGCATAAAATGATTTTAGCAAAACTGTATTTTGTATATCTGCTGCATTATAGCTGCCTGACAGTGTACATTAATGGTCATTGCACTTTGATTTGCATAAACAGCAGACTGCAGACTCAACCAGAAGGAATGCATTTGCAACTTTTACACATTTCTCCAGCTTAATATTATGAGATTTTTCCTGGCTAAAGAAGGGGGGAATCTGTTATGAAACAAATATGAAAGGATTACATTACATAAAGTGGATGGGAGAGGGGAAGTGGAGTGTCAATCAGGAGAAGCAAAGCCACAAAAAGGAATTATGGATAGGCAGATTCACCTCACAGTAAGATGTTGTCGTGTTCGATTCTCAGCTAGAGTGTCTTCTGTGTGGTGGCATGCATGAATGGGCCTGCCTTCATTGAAGGTTGTGCGTCAGGGCTGGTAACTTGGCACGTAAAAATCCCCTACCAAACATTAGCGGACCAGAGTTCCGCTGTGGCGGCCCCTAACCGGGATAAGCCAAAAGATACAACAACAAAAGATTTAGCCAGTTTAAAGGCAGAGAATGTAAGGCAAAGAGATGCCAAGCTAAATTTGAGAAAATAATGTGGCTGAAGATTTTACACCCTTTATACACACATGCTGATAAGTAGCCATGAAAGGTAATTAGAGGTCTTCTATGGAGATCAGTTCTTCTTCAAGTAGCTAGTGAAATAAAGGGTAGAATTTCACCACAGGCAAATGCAGATGGGCAAGCAGAAAGATTATATAGAGCTCCGTGGACTCAATACATTTCTAACTACATAGAGGTTTGTCTGAAATAGATCAGGGTTGAGTAATGCAGATGATGAATAAAATCTGGGAAAGTATAATGCTCTATCCAGCAATACATTCAAACTCAATAAAAGCATGGTTAACAGTAACTGATTTTAAATGCACATTTTGATGAGGATTGCGCTAGTGTGCAAGCTAATGAATGCAATGCACATCATATTAACATATCTGTTTCTTACAGGTTTACTATCAAAAGACTGAAATTCATATGGTTGAGTCATAACGTTGAAAGTCATTACACCGAACGTCCAAAATATTGAAAAAAAAATGTCAAAGTTTAAATGGTTAAAAAACACCTGCAGCACTGACAGTAGTGTTTTGGCAGGGGGGGCAAGCCCCCCTGCATCCTCCAGTGGGGGGGCTGCACTCCCCACACCCCCTGCTACTTATATATTACAAATCTGAGATCGCACTACAGTGCTGATAAGGGTATATCCTTGTCCTGTTGTCAACATTATGTCTACAGGTGATTTACATGCACTTCCTGTTGACCAAATGAAGCAATTAATATTCATGTGTCGACCATATGGGTTGATCAAACAAACATTAGACCATATGAATTTCAACCATTTGATAGTAAACCTGTCTTATATACCTATTGCAGTGTGCAACTTACATTCAACAACAAGCGAACTTACACTTGCTCACTGGCATACAATGTAAGTATTAAAGCAGCAGATAGAAAATAGAAAGACATTTATAGTATTAAGTGTGAAAGCTGGTGTGATAACTGGTAAATTCAACAATCTTATAAAGTTTAGAATCTAAGCTACAAAAAGTGGTACTGTGAGAGTAAGAAAACAGAGGCAGGTAATATGGTAGCTGGCCTGTAAAGTAACAGCCTAAATTACATTGCAAGACTTTTAATAGACTGCAGTTACTAACATATTAAACAAACATCATATGAGGAAACCTCTGCATGCTACACATCAGTCAAGAAATGTAAAAATGTATGTCAGTATAATGTGAACCACATATACAAACAGGTGATGCATGTGCACAGGAGAACAAGCAGAACACATGACAAAATGAAACACCAACACACACACACACACACACACACACACACACACACACACACACACACACACACACATCTCTGCAGCACTGTTATTTTACAAACAAAATGCACCTCACTGGCCAACAGAATAATGTTAATGTTTTCTGCATCCTAAAGATGGTTTTAGGAACACTCCTTTAGTTGGTGTCTGAAAAAAATAACAACCTACAGGTCCCTGTGGTGCTGTTACTTTTAGATCAAACAAATACCTCCTCTATTAATAAAATAGTGTCAATGCTCTGTCCACTCTAAAGTCAAATTAAGGAACATTCCTTTAGTTGGTGCCTTGAGAAGCAAGAAGCATGCAGAGGCCCATCTTCTCTTTAACTTCACAAATGCATGCCAATATGGAAAAGGCATGCTAATTAATGGGTGCTGTCATTTTGTTGTTAAATATGAGCATTCTAAACAACTACTAAATGAAATCCCTGACTGGTTTCTCTCCAGAAGATATCATTTGATTTAAGACCTATTTATCCAACAAACATTTCACTATTTCTAATCAAAGATTTCTCACTAACACAGATAATCTTACTAATGAGAAATCTTTGATTAGAAATAGTGAAATGTTTGTTGGATAAATAGGTCTTAAATCAAATATCTTCTGGAGAGAAACCAAAGTCAGCGATTTCATTTAGTAGTTGTTTAGAATGCTCATATTTAACAACTAAATGACAGCACCCATTAATTAGCATGCCTTTTCCATAATGACTAACACAGATAATCTTACTAATGATGCCGCGGTGGTATGGCAGTAGCATTGTTACCTCACATCAAGAGGTTCTCCCGTTCGATTCTCGGCTGGGCTTGGGAGTGCCTTCTGTGTGGAGTCTGCATGTCCTCCCAGCTGTTGGGTAGCATTCAAAAGACATGTGTGCGTAAATGGGCATGCCTTCATTGAAGGTTGGGCGTCGAGCTGGCACCTCGCCGTTTCGTAAAAATCTGCTGCCAATCATTAGCGGACCAGAGTTCTGCTGCGGCGACCCCTTACCGGGAAAAGCTGAAAGACAAACAACAACAACAGATAATCTTACTAATAGAGTAGCACAGTGTGCTATTTTAACACCTTTATTCCTTTCTTTGTACATTCATAGTCTTTCCTGGGACGTTCACCATCTTAGCATAAGTATGTATGCAGATGATAATGACATTTTTGTAGCTCATAAATCAGCACAGCAAGTAACATCAATGATGCAATATGATGTCTCTCCCTATCCTGAAACTGACTCCACAATAACAAATGTGTTATCAGTTTTAACATTTAATCTACTGTTATGATTTCTGACACAGTTAAGGGGTTAATAAACATTCCCATCCCACAAATAACAGCCAACTTTAGGATACTGGCTGACCAAAAACACTTGGGATTCCTTATTGTCAATTCTCTTAACATTTCATAATCAAACTCAATAAAATGTCACTAAACTTTCTAACAACTGAAAGTAGCCTACATTATATCAAATCTAAGTATCATCAAAGCTTGTTATGAAACTGCAATCATTGTAGTAATCCTAGTATTTGAATTTGCTTTACCAATTATTGCCTCATTGTAAGGACAAAACATGGCATTACTTCAAACAATGAAAGTGATATAGTCAGACTTATTCATCTAACTTAAAACAACATGGTTACATCTCCATTCAAAAGACATCTTTGCTTCCCATCACTGTCAGGGCAGGTTCATATTACGTTATCGAATCTTCATTTTTTCGAAACCCATAACATCGAAAATAAGTTGTCAAAGCTGTAGTACATCGAACTCTCAAAATATCGAATTTTACAAATTCGAACTGCAATAGTTGGCCCACTTTGCATCTACAGAATTCCTGAAAATAATACCTAAATGTGACTAATCACACTATATTTAAGTTCACTCAAATGAAATCTCGTGAGAATTTGAGCATACTTGTCTAAAAAAGTAAACAAATTCATATTCCTTGTGTGTTTTTTAAAACACATTCTGAAAAGAAATAATCGTCATTGTTAAACAACTTGTTACAACACAACAACACTAAATAAGTAATATAGTGAGTAAACTAACTACAAAACCTGATGTGTTAATGCAGCAGATTCAGCAAGCTACACCTTAAAAAGCAGTACTATAGCACTTACAAACTCTAATGCTGTATAGTCTGATCTTTTACAGAGAACTACTTGCATTTGTTCTGTCTATCTATACTTTTCTTTCATTTAGATGACTAAGGATATCCCAACTTCATTTGCATTCTTATGTCATTAACCCTATTCTGTTATCTTACTAAAATTTCAAGAACAGCTGGCATGTCACATATGCGTCTACATTTGAGTATTCTTTTCAGAGGTTACTGTATCATATACGCAACCTACTTTGTCTGGAGCTAGATGCGAAATGTCAACCATACTAGCAGTTCATATGCAGTTTAACGCACGTAGAGTAACGTCCACTATTTATATATATATATATATATATATATATATATATATATATATATATATATATATGGATCTACTGTATAAGTTCGAAAATACACTTCTTTGAACTCACACAGTAGACCCTGGGTTACGGGAAAGTGCACTTAATCGAAAGTGCACTTTTGTGAAACCCGCTTCAGCGAACAGGCTACGTACTGTCATTTAGTGCAGTAGTCACGGACCTTAGGGTTAGGGCACGGGTCATGTTAAGGGAATAGCTAGTAGGGCTATCCCTTACATGACCAGCGTCTAAGTCGTGACTACCGCACCACAGTGGAGGATAGCCTGTCCTCCACTGTGGTGCAGTAGTCACAGACCTTAAGGTTAGGGCACGGGTCATGGTAAGAGGATAGCTAGTAGGAGTGGAGGACATAGCATGTTTTCCTACTGTCCTCCACTGTGGTGCAATACGTTCATAGAAGTAGAGTTCGCGAAAGTGCACTTCTGAATAAGTGCACTTTTGCATAACTGAGCAGTCTACTGCTCTTTTTCGAATACGTAGTATTCGATGAAAAACAGTAGACCCATATATAAGAATTTAACAGTACTGCTATTTACTAAAAATATATTGTTTATTTAAATTATATTGTTTCTTCATTAATATTCATGAGATACCTGTGAGTCACTACTGTATTCTACATCTTTAACTTGGAATGGGCCAACTAGAACTTTTTGAATATATTTCAGTCGACATTGACACAGTTCGAAGATTTAAACTTTTGCTATTTACGGTTCGATGTTATGGGTTTCAAAAAAATGAATATTCGATAATATAATATGAACCCTGCCAGGGCTACCTACCCATTCAAAACTCTCACTTTTGCAATGCTTAAGGAAAATATTACCCTCCACTAGGAAATAAGCTATCAGTACAACAAACTAATTTCTTCTGAATGGTGAACTTTATTCTCACACTAACCATATTGTAAACTGGCCTCTGCTTCCTGGTACAGTCTACCCAATGACTTGCACTGTTGAAGTGACACCCCAACCCCATATGCAAAAAAAAATGGAAAAAAGGTTGTGGATGGCTGGATGTAACCCCAAGAATACCTTAGAAGGCAAGACATTCCCTGATATAGATTTCATACTAAAGTTATATTTTATCTTTTATTACAGATTTGATATGTTTCCTACAACTCAATGAGAGCATAAAGAGACTCCTTCAGAAAGACTTCAATTGGCCATTGGATTACCTTAGTACCACATCCACTTTTTTATATAAATAAATAAAAAAATGCCAGAAAAAAGTATAAATACGTTAGAAATATGTATGCCAATATTTCCAATCCTTGGATGTCTTTTTCTCTTTAAGATATTTCCCTTGACTAAATATATCTACCCAGAAGATGCTAAATTGTCATTGGGAAAACCCTCAAAAGGAGATAAGTTCAGCTCTGATGTGAAAATGATGAGTCTCCTTAATATGATTGGGAAAGAGTTAGATTACTTTTCTTTTATAGGCTTTACAAATATTTTCAGTCTCTGAGACCCTACTGATGTTAAATATTTAGAACAATCAAATTTAAAGATCTAATGAAAGAAAAGTACTATCTGAACCATCGAGCACCTCTGAAATTTCTAGGATAAACTAAGAAAGCATTTCCAGGAAACTGGATGTGTGCATTTAATTCTCTGGAAAGATTATTTTTCATTAAGAGACATAACTATTAAATTTAAGATTCTACCAGGTATCCACTCAAAACTGTACTTCAGATGGGGTTTCATTTAAGTTTTGGCATTGTGGCCAAGTAGGTGCCCATTATGGGTGGTCTAGTAAGCAAATTTATGAATAACAGGAGGAAATACAAAGAATAACAAATTGAAAGGAATAGGCTTAATGTGTGAATCAAAACAGTTTTTGTTACCTACTGTGACAGGAAAGAGTTTAATTGTTTCATAATGGAAGTCATGACTTCTTTCTTCTTTTCCAGAAGAACATTGGTGTACTTTGCTTACTAAATCAAATATATATATATATATATATATATATATATATATATATATATATATATATATTTCATATATTTATATAATGATACCTATATATGTGTGTGTATATAAAATCTTATTATAAAAAGCAAAAAAGGTAATTTTGTAAATAAGGAATATTACTGAATGTTGATAGCAATGCCATTGTTTAGCTTTATATTTATTTATTTCAATCCTTTTGCCTTTATTTTTCCATTATGTATTTTCCTATGAAATTGTGAGTTTGCATGGGGAGGATTTTTGTAAGCCAGAACTGTTGAAAATGTATGATAACACAAAAACATGAAAAAATACAATGAAATATTTTATTTCTTTATCTCATGCCTAAGTTGCATCAATAGCTGAGGTCGTACCTGTTGAGAAGGTGGGTCGAGTATGATATTTCAAAATTCTAGTGAAGTAATGCATAGTGAGATGGGTCCATATTAGTACAGTATGAGAGACTTTGACAAGTAAAGGAGAAAAGAGGAGACAAGTGGCTATAAAGGAACAGAATCGTGCCAGTAAAATTATGGCCTCAATGAACAACTAGAATTTAATTAGAATGATAAATTTGATGAAAATTATACTTATAAATTATACAAGAAGTGGTGTGGGAAGAAATAGTTTAGCATAGGACTGCAGAGACCAATACAGGATATATTGAAGGAAGAAAGAAAAGGAGATACTTTAAAAAAGTAGAAGAAAAGCGAATAAGGATGGACACAAGATTCGGCAGGTGGTTTCCGTTACACCAAAATAATACCTACTTATTTAGAACCAAAAACTAAAATGGCGAAAATTCAGGAATCCCAAAAAACACCACCCACCGGATGAAAGTCATATTCCAACAAATATATGACAGCAGGAACTGCATATAAAAATGAGAAACAGAGTTTATTAAAAAATTGTTTCTGTTTAAAATATGCTTATTTAGCCTAAAGACGTTATTTCTGTTAATATATAAAAGTGGAGAAGGAAGAAGAGTTTTGTAGCTTTGCCAGTAGAACATCTCTAAGAAATGGACTTACAAGTCAGATCTCTGTTATATGAAGAATGTTTGGACTTCTGCTCAATGAACAATGTGCAAACATTTGAGAGGAGGTCCCTGTGTGGTGCATGACATATTTGATTGTTAAAGTACTGACCATATCATCTGTGTAGGCCTGCCCAAGACTTACACAGAGTGACACACAATTTTATGATGGCCATCTACACACTTAGCAATGCAATGAGTGCTACATATAGCAGAGTGGGAGAGATAAATATTGCTAATTCTGCTAAGTACTGCATCAAAGTGCAGTATGAGAAGCAATAAGAGTACATTCTTGATTTGGAAAAAAGCAGCATATTTTTGTTTGATGTAAATATAACACAAAAAGTATCAGTTAAGTTGAATATCTAATTAGTAACCTAGACACACAGTGCTTTTCTCCTAGAATTCCAGTGAAAATATCTCATGCCCAGATAGACGTTCCTGGTTATCAAACATCATAAGCAAATTAACAGAGGCAGGAAAAGAACCAGCCAGGCCGCTGCCAGTTTGTTATTGGTAATGAAATGCTGGATTGACAGGGCCATGAAGCTTCTTTAATAATGGCTGAGAAGACAGAAAAAATATGACTGGATTATTAAGTCTAGAACTGAAAATGAATACTCTGATGGTGGAAGAAGATATCTCTGGAACTGAATATGAATAGTTTGATGGTGGAAGAAGCTATGTCTGGAACTGAATATAAATAGTCCCCTGGATTCTCAAAAGCTTGCACGGAGTGCAAGACTGGTGCAGAAGCTCACGCAGGCAATATGTCTGCCGTGCGATCCAGGAACAGCCTGCAGGGGCATGCATGAGCGCTCCTGCACTAATCTTGCACAGACTAAGCCCTGGTATGCAAATCACCCCATTTGTAGGTGAAATCCATGCAAATGAGGTAATTTTGCAATCCTAAAAGCTTGCAACAGTCCGTGCAAGACTAATGCTATCTGTAGAAATGTACTCGGTTAGTAACCGAGTACATTTCTGCAAAATCCAAAACGGAGCTATGACAGCTCCAAATAAAGGCTGCATATCATTGAGAAAGCATGTTAATGGCCAAGTATAAGGCCATTGGCATTGCAAACAATACAAAAAAATAAAAAAAAAAATCAACTTTTATTTTTTTTAGCCAATCTCGGCTGTTTAAACATAGGGCAGCGGCGCGCAAATGGGATCTGGGGGAAAATAATAAAATAAACCTAAAATAAGCATTCTAACTAAAATTAGTATTCTGCCATGCAAGTCAATGTTAGGCAGAAGACAACCTGGCCAGTGAGTAGTGGTTGCTAAGGCGGGAGGCTCAGTGTGACACATATAACTATGTATTAGCAGGCAATCCTGTGCAAATGAGGGGAAGAATAGTGAATCTCAGTTTTCCCCAGCATGTGATTCAGGTCCCAACAGTGTAAGAGTAGGAATAACTGGGTGCAAGCATAGGAGGTAGGTGACATCATGGGGGGTGTCAGGCATACTGTAAGTGGATTGGAGCCCTGTGGCTCGGGTTTGCTCCTAGCTTAGCACAGCTAAGCTAGGGGATGTGTCTAAACCTGCCTAGCACACTTTACAAAGTGTAAGCGGGTGTGCACGCCGTGCACCAGGTTTTACAGGAAGAAAAAAGAAGTTAAACCAGGAAATAGCAGCAGTGTGCACATTTGAGTACTCTGTTTGCATGGTGCACCCCTGGGCTTAAACAGAAGGGCAATGGGAAGGGAAAACAGCAGTAGGAAGGTAATCAAGGAGTACTAGCTTAGCTGCCAGGTGAAATGTATCAGAACCAGCCAATTACACAGGCAGCAGACCAGCCCAGAACAGAACACTACTATAAACTATGCAAACACCTGCCCCTCTGTTTTTTCCCACACTCTACACCACCAGAGTAAACAAGCGGGGAATGTTTAACACTCACAACAGCAAAATGTTAGGGGCTGCAATAGCTATCATACAACTTGTGGAAGAGGCTGAGGGTGGTGAGGATGTGAATGCTACTGAGCAACCCACAGTGAGGAGATGGAGAGGAGTGTACATACCCAGGGTAACCTACCAAGGGCACATGAGCTGGAGATTGTGGAGCACTATATGGTGGACAGGGACCTCCTACGACAAACTGTTGAGCTGTGCCGGCCACGCCTCACACACAGAACTAACAGAGGGGAACCCATCCCAGTGGATACCAAGGTATGTGTAGGCCTAAGAATACTAGCTACAGGTACCTTCCAAAGGCCAGCTGGGGATATGATGGGGATTTCACAGGCATCAGCATCCAAGGTACTTCACCAGTTCCTGGATGCCATGTTAGCAAATGTTGGTGGGCACATATATTTCCCCAACACTCATATGGCGTTGGCCAGCAAATAGCAGAATCTCTTCCACCAAATAGCAAAATACCCTGAGGTAGTGGGTTCAGTAGACTGCATGCACATATGCATTAAAGCACCACCCGGTGAGAAGAGTAGGGTCTACATCAAACACAAGGGCTTCCCCTCCATCAACTGCCAGGTCATGTGCAATGCCCAGGGCATTATAATAAATGTGTATGCTGGCTGCCCTGGAAGCTATCATGATTCCCACATCTGGCATCTGATGCAGCTGTACCAGAGATTTGCCAATGGAGACATCTCACACGGTCACCTAGTGGGGGATGTTGGATACACACTGGAGCCATGGCTGATGACACCCATCAGAAATGCACACACACCCGAACAAGAACTCCATAATGAGGCGCATGCACAAACAAGAATCATAACAGAGCATGTGTTTGGGATGCTCAAGTCACAGTTCCGGTGCCTGGACACATCCGGTGGAGCCTTGCAGTACTCAACAACTACATGCACCCAAATTGTCCTTGTATGTGCCATGCTACACAATATGATTCTGCGGAAACAGCTGCAGCAGGAACAGCATGGGGCAGGGCCACACAGCCCCCTACCATTGCCAAGGCCTGCACAGGCACAGAGTGACTCAGATGAGGAACAACCTAAGCCTGCCCTAGTAGGCAGAAGGAGGCATGCCCAGTATGACCTGGCCTTGGCAAAGAGGCAACACATAGCACATACTCTGACATGGGAGGGACACAGGGAATAACACCTGTCTCTGACTCTCACATACAGTAAAAGGGATACCAAACATTACACTACCTGTGCCTAACCATGTGTAGGGAGTGTACTATGTGCATCCGACATAGACAGCCCTGCAGCACCACCCTCAATACTGGGACACCCACAAGGTAAGTGACTCACACATGCCAGATGGCCAGATGGGGGTCACATATCCAACAACAGTCACAGCCAGCAGGACAGGTGTAGATAAACACAAACAAATGCTGTACTATGGCCTCTGAATGAGGCCTATGGGTAACCTCCCTCCAAAGGCATACACAGACAGACTACAGAAGGCCAGGCAGTGGGATGTCAGTTGTGAAGGCTAGGAAGTCAGAAACTAATATGTAGGTAATTAAAAGCTAAGAACTGTAGTACACTGGTATGGCTCTAGCAAGCACGATAGGTAAGACTACGGACTGAAATGGAGTACCTGATATACCAGTACAGTCCTAGCAAATGTGTAAAAGTGTCAGGTGTGCCCCCCCATCCTATGTAGACATATAGTAAAAGTCAGGGTTGCCCCACCCAATCCTGTGTAGAAATGTAGAAATAGTCAGGTGTGACCTCCTCTCATCCTACATAGAAATATAGTAACAGTCAGTGTGCCCCCCAATTCTGTGTAGAAATTTAGAAATAGTAAGGTGTTCCCCCCTGCTATGCAGAAATGTAGCAAGAGTCAATGCCAAATGATCGATGGATACCCTGCAGACACAGCATGCTACCTGTCGGTGTACAACACAAAGGTCAGCATTGCAGTACAAACTACCTGGACTTGATCCACAATACAGACGTCCATACTGGGCATGCTCACACACTTAGAGAAATGAATGTCAGTCAACAACATACTGAAAGGTCATACTGGGCATGCTCACACACTTAAACACATGAAGGCCATGTCTGCAAACACCAGTAGACCAGACATATCTGGCAGTTGCAGTTGTTAGTACAGACACTTTTCAGTATGCACCACTCATGCCTTGCACACAAAGTGGATAGGAATACAGACATATATGTAAGGACAACACACTATAATAAGCTAAAGGTAGATGGACATAGATGTGTGGAAGAGGGTGATCATGACAAAGAGCCATCCAGGCCTGTCCCACCCAGCACACAGCCAAAAGGCCCCAAACACATGAGGTGCAGATGTCACTCACTGCAGATACTAGCCACCAGTACCTGTCAGGATTACAGACTATGTGGTGCACGTGCCAGCTGCACAACATGACTGTACAAGGAAGTAGTCATCTAATAGCTGTATACACGTACCTGTGACATATGACCCCATGTGTGGCTGCATGTGGTGTGTCAACCCCTAGATGAAAGGGTTATGGCCCATGCACACACTGCCCTCCCCATAGCCCTACTATGACAAACCTGCTGAGGTCATCCAATGTGAAATACACCTTTGGGAGAGTTGTAGCCCAGTAATCTCCATGGCGTGTCCCATTACTGCATACTACTGTAGTGTGATAAACTAGTTAGGTAGGAGTTCTAACTCCAGACTTGGAAACTGTGTGTGTGAGTGCGTGTCTGTCTCTGACTGTGTAGAGAGCAATGCTTTTTTTAGGCTACTCACACTCCTTACAATTCATATACTCTACTTTGGCAGGGCTGCTGATGTCACTCACCTAGGAATACACCACTGGGAAGGTTGTAGCTCAGAAGCTGTTCCTGGTTACAACATATGAAACGCCAGCACACGGACTGAGTGCAAATTCTTTGAACAAACTCTATTTATTAAAAAACATACAGGTTTAGCGCTTTCATCTAGTAAAATAGACTTCATCAGAACAATGCTCTTTTTACAAACTTTTCCTTAAATACATACTCAAACCAATCACATTAAAAACAATTAATTCATTTAATCAGTCCTTAAAGTGCTAGTGCTGAATTCCAATACTCCCTATTACCATGAATGCATAATAATAAGTTTAAAATCAATAATATAACATAATATTAATTCATAAAAATTCATATAATATCTATTTGTGTATGATATACGTATATAGTATAATTTATGCTAAAACATTAATATTTTATTAATTTTAAAATATTTAATTTATTTTAAAATAATTTATTTTAAAATACTACCATACCACACTTATGAACTTGAATATTCATCTACAATTTTCCAATATGGGTTTAATGGATATATAGTCATTTATCCCAGGGGGTTCAGAAGCGTTTAAATGGATCTGCCACCTTGCCTCTTTTTCCCCCAGTAATTTCTTTATGTTACCACCCCTAGGGTTATGTTTTACCAATTCTAATATACCAAATTGGAAGGAAGAACAAGTGCTACTACCATTCAGATGTTTCCATAGGGCATTATTTACATCCTGTTTCCTTATACTATAACTGTGGTCATAAATTCTATTCTTCAAGCACCTGTCAGTTTTTCCAACATAAAAACTAGGACACATAGTGCACTTTGCAAGATACACCAGGTGCTTGGACCTACAGTTACCATTCTGGAATTTAACATCCGTCTTATTAATATTTTCTAATACCAAGGAAGGGGTATTGATAATATACCTACACTGATTGCATGTCCCACATTTATGTGTGCCATTCAGTACTTTATCATTATACTTATATTTATTTTTCTTTTCCAATTGCATTTTCATATTTATACCATTCCTAGACACAAAGTGTGGCTTATCCCCCACAATCCTGAAAATGTTACTATCTAGTTTCATAATATTCCAGTTCTTTTGTATAATGTTCTTGATATCCTTACTAAATGGTCCATATTGCATAACACATGCTCTTTTGTATGGTACCTCATCCACGTTGTCATTGGTAGCTCCCCCATTGTTGGTGGGGCCCACCCCTAAAAGGGGTTTATATTTTTTCCCCCACTCACTTCTTACATAATTAGTCACATCAGTCACCATCCCATCAAGGTAACCTCTGCTCCTAAAAAAAACCCCTATCAATTCAAGTTCACTATTTAAATCCTTAATATCAGAGGTCATTCGGGCTGCTCAAATACATTGCCCTTTAATAATATTCCTTTTCTGACCCATCGGGTGGCAACTAGTGTATTGCAAATATGAATTGCTAAATGTTTCCTTCCTGTAAATATTACATTTAAATACCCCATCACGAAGTGTAATTCTAGTATCCAAATAAGGAATAGATTCCCTTTCTATATTGAAAGTAAATTTCAAACTTTCACTACATGTGTTTAAATGTTGTTTAAATTCTTCCAATTTCTGCAAATCACCCCTCCAAATTACAAATATGTCGTCCAGAAATCTGAGATAACAAATAATATTGCTAAACCATCCAGTGTTAAATATGTACTCAGTTTCCCAGTCCAACAAATAAAGATTAGCATATATGGGGGCACAAGCTGCCCCCATAGCCACCCCTTTTCTTTATTGGTAATATTCTCCTTCATACATTATGTAATTATGTGAAAGTACCATTTCCATGAATTCTAATACCAGGGAAGTTTTGTCCCAGGACAAATTACCATATTTCTTTATACTTTGTTGAAATCTTAATAGACCTTCTTCTTGAGGAATACTTGAGAATAGGTCTACCACATCAATGGTAATTAGCCACTCCCCCTCAGTGGCTAGACGTGGCTGAAGTCTACCCAAAAAGTCCCAAGAATCAATGACTATGTGCCCTATTTTCTTATATATGTGTTTTAACCACATATCAACAACTTTCCTAAAAGGAAACGTCTTGGATGCACTACCAGAAATTATGGGCCTAAAAGGGGGATCAAAACAGTCCTTATGTACTTTAGGAATCCCTACTATAGTACTGATTATGGGGAATTCCGTTCTGAGAAAATTATAAAGGTCACTATCAATTCTATCCTCCAATAACAGGTCTTCTAGGTACAAATCTATCTTGTGGTACCCAATATTTTCCTCATTAAGGGAGGATATATTGTAATTGCCTGAGTTCAATAAAATACTATTGATTTTGTTTGTATAGTCGCTGCTAGGGTATATAACCGCCCCACCCCCCTTGTCGGGTTTCATAATTCTTATATTATGATTCTCTTGGAATTCTTTCAATGTTTTGTATTCATTCCAAGTAAGGTTGTGTTTCTTATTACCTGTATTGCATTTGTTACTATATTGATAAATCTCTTCCATAACCATTTTTTCAAATACACCCAACATGTTATTGAGTGGGGGTGTATATACACTTTTCTTCTTGAATTCAACTTCACCCCTAGTTTCCTTACCATCAAAATAGATGGCTAAATTCAATTTCCTTAAATACTTTTTAAAATCTGCTATGTAGTCCACTACATTTATTTTCATATTGGGAACATATTTCATCCCTTTGGATAAGAGTGTAAAGTGTTCCTTTTTAAGCTCCACACTAGAATAATTATATATATTAAAATCACCATACGTACTGGTGATATCATTGACTTTCACAATACCCTGATCATTCTTTACTGATCTTGACTTCTGTAACCCCCCTGTCTTCCCCTGTATCTTCCACTTTCCTTCCTCACTCTTTGCTGCCCCTCCCTGCTGGGGATCTCCCATCTTGCATCCTCCCCTAAAAAATCCGGGGATTGGGGCATCCTATAATACTCATCCCCTCTAAAATTCCTTCTATTCCCTTTGTTCTGTGATACTCCATTCCATTTAATATTATATCCATTTTTATTGTTATTGTTATACATATTGGTTTTGTGATTAGTTTTTTCCCATCTATACACATTCCCCTTCCTATATTGTTCAATATCCCTTTTCATTTTACTGCATTTCCTCTCATATTGTTTCATGACCTGACTTTCAACCCATGTGTATTGGGAATTTAAAAACAATTCAAATTCATCAAATAATAAATCATTTTCTATAGTAATATTAAGTTGTCCAAGTTCAGACATTAAAATACATATTTTCTTGTCGTTGCAACCAACTATAAACTTCATGAATGAAAAGCCAAAACTATCAAACATTTTAGCACATTCTTCTTTAGTACACACATCCAAGTCTATCCCCATGGGATACTTGAAAAATCTCAAGCCCATGGGTACAATAGCACTATCCAAACACTTTTTAGGTACATATTTTCTAACTGTAAACTTTTCAATACTTTTAGTTTTTTACCAAA
Organism: Protopterus annectens; assembly: GCF_019279795.1. NCBI lineage: Eukaryota > Metazoa > Chordata > Ceratodontiformes > Protopteridae > Protopterus > Protopterus annectens. The sequence continues at coordinate 1,434,951,975 of NC_056745.1, read as the reverse complement.
TTCGAAAATAATGTCCTTAAGTGTTTTATTCACAACCCCATCCTTTTCATTACTACTGTGTATGTGCTTCCTGCCGCACCTCTGTCAACCTTTGTACATATGTCGTGCATGAAGTGGTGCATATGTGCTGTTCACCATAATTAGTGTCATCATATCTGATAACAAACCAGTGATATATCCGATTGCTACACATGTTATGTACAGTAGGGATTATATTTCATGACATAACCTAGACATTCTGTGAATGTTTGTACAGTACTGAGGTCTGTGTACTTATGGTGAATGTCGACAGTGTGTGTATTGTTAATATGTACTTTAGCCTGTGTACAGACTGTGGTAGATGTCATTGTTCTAGTTCCTTTCCTATCTGATGTTACATGCTGCTCCACTGTATGGTACTGTATTGGCATAGATGTCTGTAGGGCCATACACACGTGTCCCATGCAACAGACAGCCATCAGACCAAACTGTGTAGCAGCCCAGTATATGTAGGGTCAGTCTGTGAGTGGCACATATGAGGATGGTGTAGAACAGATAGTCCATATGCTGTAATATTATGCTAGCTTACCATATGTGGCTGTGGCTGTGTTTGCATTGGTTGTGGTTATGCACTTTTACACAGGTATATCTTACCCTGTGCTGTGACATGCCTCTTGAGCCTGCTATATATGCAGGTACATGTGCATTCCCCCATAGGAGATGTAGGCCAGTGTTGAGCCAGTCTGCCTGTAGCCTGCACAGTGCACTGTTACATGCCTAGCAGCTTAGTGTACTTACCCAGTGAGATGTCATGTACAGATAGTTGCCAGATGTACTGCTGCTGGGCCTCCCTTAACAGCCATGTATGTCAGACAGAACAGTGGGATGCTGTACAGATGTATGTCAATATCTAGTGGGTAGTATGTGGCCATGGGACCCCTGTACCAGCAGCCATTATGTGTCAGGCCAGACAGGGGTGTGTGAATGCATAACCTATGGTGACAAAGGTATACCATTTGTTATGTGTTATACCCATCTACATGGCTGTCTACATCCATATTCTCAGGCATGATACACATGTTTTGCACTAAGGGCTTATGTGTATACCTCTGGACTGTACAGAGTGTGTCAGAATTTCCACATAAATTGGCCAATATCTCTGCTGCAGTCCACAGCTGCATTACGTGCTAGCAGCGGTACTGTACAATAATGTCCTTAAGTTGTCTGTCAGTAGCCAATGGCACACATGTTATAAGCAGATGTGGCCTCCCACACACACCATGTCTGTGAAGACAATCCCAATGACAGTAGCAATAGTCTACTAATATATCTGCTATACATATCTAACATCCCCTTGCACTACGACTTTGGGACTATAGGGACTGGGGTAGGGCTACACTCCATGTCCAGGAAATAGGGTGGAAATATATGTACATATACTTATCCAGATAGCCATATATATATATATGATTACACATGTATAGTACTTCCAATTACCACTGTCATGGCAAATACCCACTATAAATCCCTACATCATGTGGGCATGGTCCCTTTACATTTGCTGTGTGATGGACATCCTTCCTGTGTGTGGGCATCAGTGTTACCGACAACAGGTAGCAATACCTCTTACAGGAGAAGGGGTACATTTAGGGCAGCCACATATTTGTAGGAGGATCAGGAACTACAGACAGACTGTGAGTAGAGTTGTGTTATGGTTTGTATAGTACTGGTGTTACAGTGTGTGTGTGTGCATACTAGTTTACCTTGGAATGCAGTATGTCTGCATATCTCACAACTGTGGGCCTATCCTCTTGCTGGCCAGAGGTATGCCTATCATGTTTTTTCTGTCCACCACACAGGTCCTGCGTCAGATATTACACTGGCAGTGTGTGTGTTGAGTGCTATAAGTACATGACTACATCCATTTCAGTTTCTAACCTCAGTTCCCTGACTAAGGGTACATTGCAGACTATCCTGTAATACCAGCAACTTACTTAGTGTATGGCAACAATTGTCCACATATGTGCCTGTGTTCTAGCCCCTGTCCTCCGCCTACATACCAAGCTTTGCACATATGTCATGCTGTCGGTGGTTGTTCTGTAGTGGGCTGTGAGTATATCACACTGCCATTGCTGCCATCAGTCCACTGCTATTGCAGCCCCAACACATATGGTGGGGCTGGGCCCATATATCTGTGGGCGCCACCTACACCATACATGTATGCCCTTATGCACTCCAGAGGCCAGTGTATGTAACAGTGGTATATGGCCCTGTATTATTGAGTCTAGGGGAGGAGCACCATAAATGACCTAGGCTGATATAAAATATGGGGGTATCAGGGGTGAACTGCTTTAAGGTATCTGGATGCACAGTACCATATACTTCACCTATATTTACATTACTTACATGAATTGGGTTAATGCAAGCCTACTGCCGCCTGCCATACAGACTGTTCTGTTTGTCTGTGTGCTTGTGATGGTGTCAGTTATGCCTTGTTATATAACAGTTACAACCCATGTAGTCACATGACGTCTTTACCACCTACTGAGTTTGTACAGAGTGTAGATAGAGGCTGCTGAACTATAAACCTGCATTACATACTGTTGATTGTTTGGCATCCTGTGGCCCAGTTTGTCTTCACTATTGTACAGTTTGAAGGGCTTGGCTTGGACAGCAACTGTTGTGAACCTTTCCAGACTACTGTATTAGTGTAACTGTTTCACAGTTGCATTACTCTGTTTATATGGTTGTCAGTGTCTGAACAGTTGTATGACATGGCATATAGAACTGCAATAGTACACGATTAAAGGTTTTCCATTTCTGCAAACCTGAGTGTGGTGTTTTTCCTATGACATCTCTGTGGATATATGTTGCAGGCAACAATTGTTATTTGTATGGGTGGCCCATACAGTGTCCAGTCATTCAAAGGTTAACTGTAAGCGTAGTGGCTGTTCCATATTGCGTGCACCTTCTACATATGTATCTTACTGTACATATATCTGCGTGTGTATGTGTAGTCACATGTATATATATATATATATATATATATATATATATATATATATATATATATATATATATATATATATATATGCATATCTGTGTCTGTCTATCTGTATCCTGGGGATGTTGATGGCTTCCACATATTACATTTCCTATGGGAGGCAGACTGTACTGCACAATATATTACCAATACCAGCCTGACATCATACAGGTGGGATGTAGTACTGGTAACATATTGTGCCCATGTTGTGTCAGGTCCTGGTTATGGGATCTGCAACACTTGGTAGTGTATTGCAGGGTGGACGTGTTTGGCTGTGGGGGGGTGCCTATTCGTACAAGACATAAAGTGTGTGGGGCCTCTCAACCCTATTAATGGTGCTTGTGGACATATATGTGTTTGTTAATCTGCAATTGCTATCTACAGATGTATGGCCTCTTTCAAACTCAAATCCTTATCCACCAACGTAATAAAGAAACTGCCCTATAAACTAAAGCCTTGCTCCAATGCCCCTGACAGCATCCCATCCTCCTTCCTAAAAATAGCTTCTGACACCATTGCTCTACCTATCAGCATCCTAATTAATAGGTCTCTACTCAAATCCTATGTACCTAAACTCTGGTGCTCTGCTTTCATTCTTCCTCTCCATAAAGGTGGCAAAAATTGTAATGTCACCAATTTCCGCCCCATAGCCATCCTCTCCCCTATATCCAAAATCCTTGAAAAATGCATCCACCTGCAACTCGTAACATTCCTTACCAAACACCAACTACTCTCCCCTACCCAACATGGCTTCCACCCAGGACACAGTACTATCACTGCCCTTCTCTCCTTCTTACATTCTGTGAATTCTGCATGTGACTCCGGTAACTTAGTATCCTCCGTTCTACTAGACCTATCCAAAGCTTTTGACATCATCTCCCACACCCACCTTCTAAACCATCTCTCTAATCTCAACCTTAGCCAAAAAACTCTTTCCTGGTTCTCTAGCTACCTTTCAAACAGGTCCCAAGCTGTGAAGTGGGGTCAAGACACCTCTACTTTCCTTCCTACCCCTACCGGAGTGCCTCAAGGTTCCATACTTGGCCCATTACTATTCAATATCTTTATTAATGACATCCACAAAGCCATTCCCAACACCACAATTGTGCAATACGCTGACAATTCCACTTTGATCTGCTGCGCCCCTAACCTAGCAGAATTCCAAGCTCTAACACAAAGAACCTTTTCAACCACTGAAAACTGGATGCTCCAAAATCACCTCTCCCTAAATGCAAACAAAACTAAGATTCTCCTTTTCTCTCCCTCCAAGTCCTCATCTCTTGATAAAAACTAATTCCAAATTATCAGCCTTAACAAATCCACTATTGAGATCATAACCTCCACCAAACTTCTTGGTGTTACAGTTGATGATCAACTAAAATTTAATACTCATATCCAGCTAAACATCAAAAAAACACACATAAAATTTGGCTTACTGTATAGAAACAACCACTTTCTGTCTCCTCCCACCAGACTAACCCTTGCCTCTACCTACCTCCTTCCCTCTCTACTATATGGCGCTCCTCTGCTCACTAATCTATCATCCGCACTTGCCTCCAAATTGGAACAATGTTACAACAAAATCTCCAAATATGCCACTAATGCCAAATCCTCCTCTCATCACTACACCTCCCTTCACTCTCTAACCTGCCTTGAACTCCCCAATCAACTTGACTTTCTTCAAATTACCACAGCCCACAAATTACTGTTCCATCCTACCAACTGCCCTGCTCTTTCCAATATTCTACAACCTTATACCCCCCTTAGATCCCTTAGATCTTCTCACCAAAACCTGATCACAGTAAAAACCCAAGCGCCCACAGGTCATCTTCTCTTATCCTTTACCCTAGCTAAAAAATGGAATGCCCTGCCCACCTCACTAAGAACCTGCAACAACCTAAATAACTTCAAAACCCAACTTCATTCTCACCTCTATCTAAATAGGATATGCAACTGCACTCTTCAGCCCACACCTCTCAAGCTATCTTCCCCCTTCTCTCCAGGCTAACCTCTTTACCTTCCTAACCCCTTTTAAAATATTAATTGCATAAGCAACTAAACAGTAAATTCTTGTTTTTTTCCTCCTGAACATAACAGAAATTGTTAATATTTTGCTATTTGTAGCAACCTGGTATTTGTATTGTAGGCAATTTACAGCAACCTGTTATTTGTAATGTAAACTTTGTTTGAACTTTTCATGTAATTAAAACTGCTATTTCCTGTGGAGCTTTTCTCCCCGGGCCTCCACTGAAAACGGTCCCCCAAGCCCAGTGGACCTCCCCGGTAATCAAACTGAAATAAATAATAAATAAATAAAGATATATATATATATATATATATATATATATATATATATATATATATATATATATATATATATATATATATATATATATGTTGTTGTTGTGTCTTTTGACTTTTCTCGGTTAGGGGTCGCCACAGCGGAACTCCGGTCCACTAATGATTGGTAGTTGATTTTTACGTGCTGAGTTACCAGCCCTGATGCACAACCTTCAACGAAGGTATGCCCATTCATGCATGTCTCCACGCAGAAGATGCTCTAGCTGAGAATCGAACCGGACAGCGTCTTACAGTGAGGCGACAACGCTACCACAGCACCACCACCGCAGTTATGAACCTATCAATATATATATCACTATATATAAATATGTATGTATGTGTGTGTGTGTGTGCATATATATATATATATATATATATATATATATATATATATATATATATATATATATATACATACATACACAGATATATATCTATAGATATAATAGAGAACATAACAAAGACATATATGAACACAGGCACCGTTAATAGGGGGTGAGAGGGCTCAATCAGCATATGTCTTACACGTATTGATATCCCCCCTGCAATACAGTTCCAACTGTTGCAAATGCCATAACCAGGACCTGAAAATACATGGCCACAAGATGTTAACAGTAAGCCATCCCACCTGTATTATGTCAGGCAGGTATTGATAACATATAATGCAGTACAGTCTGGCTACCATAGTGAATGTACAATGTGTAAGCAATAAACAGTCCTATGCTACCTATACACATACACATGTATGCAGATACTCATATATGTAAACAGCGGTATGCCTAAGAAGATACATAATCAGAGGGCGCATACCATAGTGAACAGCCAGTATCCCTACAGTTGCAACCTCATCTGATAGACATTGTATGAGTCACCCATACGACAGCCAATTGTTGCCTGACACATATACCCACAGAGAAGTCAAAGGATGTAACACAACACACAGGTTTGTATACATAGGAAAGGTTCAGGTGTCTACTATTACAGTTGTATATGCCATGTCATATTTCTGATTATGCTTTAACATACATACAAACAGAGTAATGCAACACTTAAACAGATCATTTATTACAGTTATCCGAAAACATCACTACTGTTGGTGTCCATGCCAAGGCATTCAAGTAGTACAACAGGAAAGACAGACTTGGCCACAGCATAACAAGCAATCCACAGTATGTAATGCAGATGTATAGCCCAGTGGCCTCTAAATACACTCTGCATGCAATCCCTAGGAGGAAAGACCTGGGTTGACACTATGGGTGGTATCTGTCACATAACAATGCATAACTGCAATCATCACAATCACACTGATGGCAGTAAGCAGTAGGCTAGCAATGTTCACAAGGTGAAATGTATGGTAATGTACAACCGCATACCTTAAGGCACCTTACTATTGGTAGCCCCCACATGCTGTAACACCATAGGATACCAGCAGTAGGCCAGCAATGTTCACAAGGTGAAATGTATGGTAATGTACATCCACATACCTTAAGGCAGCTTACTACTGGTAGTCCTCACATGTTGTAACACCCTAGGATACCAGCAGTAGGCCAGCAATGTTCACAAGGTGAAATCTATGGTAATGTACATCCGCATACCTTAAGGCAGCTTACCACTGGGAGTCCTCATATACTGTAATACCGTAAGGATACCAGCAGTAGGCTAGCAATGTTCACAAGGTGAAATGTATGGTAATGTACATCCGAATACCTTAAGGCAGCTTACTACTGGTAGTCCTCACATGTTGTAATACCGGAGGATACCAGCAGTAGGCCAGCAATGTTCAAAAGGTGAAATGTATGGCAATGTAAATCCACATACCTTAAGGCAGTTGAATACTGGTAGTCCTCACATGTTGTAACACCCTAGGATACCAGCAGTAGGCCAGCAATGTTCCCAAGGTGAAGTGTATGGTAATTTACATCGGCATACCTTAAGGCAGCTTACTACTGGTAGTCCTCACATGTTGTAACACCAAAGGATACCAGCAGTAGGCCAGCAATGTCCACAAGGTGAAATGTATGGTAATGTACATCCACATACCTTAAGGCAGCGTACTACTGGTAGTCCTCACATGTTGTAAAACCATAGGATACCAGCAGTAGGCCAGCAATGTCCCCAAGGTGAAATGTATGGTAATGTACATCCACATACCTTAAGGCAGCTTACTACTGGTAGTCCTCACATGTTGTAACACCCTAGGATACCAGCAGCAGGCCAGCAATGTTCACAAGGTGAAATATATGGTAATGTACATCCACATACCTTAAGGCAGCTTACTACTGGTAGTCCTCACATGTTGTAACACCCTAGGATACCAGCAGTAGGCCAGCAATGTTCACAAGGTGAAATGTATGGTAATGTACATCCGCATACCATAAGGCAGCTTACTACTGGTAGTCCTCACATGTTGTAACACCCTAGGATACCAGCAGTAGGCCAGCAATGTTCACAAGGTGAAATGTATGGTAATGTACATCCGCATACCTTAAGGCAGCTTACTACTGGTAGTCCTCACATGTTGTAACACCCTAGGATACCAGCAGTAGGCCAGCAATGTTCACAAGGTGAAATGTATGGTAATGTACATCTGCATACCTTAAGGCAGCTTACTACTGGTAGTCCTCACATGTTGTAACACCCTAGGATACCAGCAGTAGGCCAGCAATGTTCACAAGGTGAAATGTATGGTAATGTACATCCGTATACCTTAAGGCAGCTTACTACTGGTAGTCCTCACATGTTGTAACACCCTAGGATACCAGCAGTAGGCCAGCAATGTTCACAAGGTGAAATGTATGGTAATGTACATCTGCATACCTTAAGGCAGCTTACTACTGGTAGTCCTCACATGTTGTAACACCCTAGGATACCAGCAGTAGGCCAGCAATGTTCACAAGGTGAAATGTATGGTAATGTACATCCGCATACCTTAAGGCAGCTTACTACTGGTAGTCCTCACATGTTGTAACACCCTAGGATACCAGCAGTAGGCCAGCAATGTTCACAAGGTGAAATGTATGGTAATGTACATCCACATACCTTAAGGCAGCTTACTACTGGTAGTCCTCACATGTTGTAACACCCTAGGATACCAGCAGTAGGCCAGCAATGTTCACAAGGTGAAATGTATGGTAATGTACATCCGCATACCTTAAGGCAGCTTACTACTGGTAGTCCTCACATGTTGTAACACCCTAGGATACCAGCAGTAGGCCAGCAATGTTCACAAGGTGAAATGTATGGTAATGTACATCCGCATAACTTAAGGCAGCTTGCTACTGGTAGTCCTCACATGTTGTAACATGCTAGGATACCAGCAGTAGGCCAGCAATGTTCACAAGGTGAAATGTATGGTAATGTACATCCGCATACCTTAAGGCAGCTTACTACTGGTAGTCCTCACATGTTGTAACACCCTAGGATACCAGCAGTAGGCCAGCAATGTTCACAAGGTGAAATGTATGGTAATGTACATCCGCATACCTTAAGGCAGCTTACTACTGGTAGTCCTCACATGTTGTAACACCCTAGGATACCAGCAGTAGGCCAGCAATGTTCACAAGGTGAAATGTATGGTAATGTACATCCGCATACCTTAAGGCAGCTTACTACTGGTAGTCCTCACATGTTGTAACACCCATGGATACCAGCAGTAGGCCAGCAATGTTCACAAGGTGAAATGTATGGTAATGTACATCCGCATACCTTAAGGCAGCTTACTACTGGTAGTCCTCACATGTTGTAACACCATGGGATACCAGCAGTAGGCCAGCAATGCTCACAAGGTGAAATGTATGGTAATGTACATCCACATACCTTAAGGCAGCTTACTACTGTTAGTCCTCACATGTTGTAACACGCTAGAATGCCAGCAGTAGGCCAGCAATGTTCACAAGGTGAAATGTATGGTAATGTACATCCGCATACCTTAAGGCAGCTTACTACTGGTAGTCCTCACATGTTGTAACACCCTAGGATACCAGCAGTAGGCCAGCAATGTTCACAAGGTGAAATGTATGGTAATGTACATCCGCATACCTTAAGGCAGCTTACTACTGGTAGTCCTCACATGTTGTAACACCCTAGGATACCAGCAGTAGGCCAGCAATGTTCACAAGGTGAAATGTATGGTAATGTACATCCAAGATACCTTAAGGCAGCTTACTACTGGTAGTCCTCACATGTTGTAACACCCTAGGATACCAGCAGTAGGCCAGCAATGTTCACAAGGTGAAATGTATGGTAATGTACATCCGCATACCTTAAGGCAGCTTACTACTGGTAGTCCTCACATGTTGTAACACCCTAGGATACCAGCAGTAGGCCAGCAATGTTCACAAGGTGAAATGTATGGTAATGTACATCCGCATACCTTAAGGCAGCTTACTACTGGTAGTCCTCACATGTTGTAACACCCTAGGATACCAGCAGTAGGCCAGCAATGTTCACAAGGTGAAATGTATGGTAATGTACATCCGCATACCTTAAGGCAGCTTACTACTGGTAGTCCTCACATGTTGTAACACCCTAGGATACCAGCAGTAGGCCAGCAATGTTCACAAGGTGAAATGTATGGTAATGTACATCCGCATACCTTAAGGCAGCTTACTACTGGTAGTCCTCACATGTTGTAACACCCTAGGATACCAGCAGTAGGCCAGCAATGTTCACAAGGTGAAATGTATGGTAATGTACATCCGCATACCTTAAGGCAGCTTACTACTGGTAGTCCTCACATGTTGTAACACCCTAGGATACCAGCAGTAGGCCAGCAATGTTCACAAGGTGAAATGTATGGTAATGTACATCCGCATACCTTAAGGCAGCTTACTACTGGTAGTCCTCACATGTTGTAACACCTATGGATACCAGCAGTAGGCCAGCAATGTTCACAAGGTGAAATGTATGGTAATGTACATCCACATACCTTAAGGCAGCTTACTACTGGTAGTCCTCACATGTTGTAACACCCTAGGATACCAGCAGTAGGCCAGCAATGTTCACAAGGTGAAATGTATGGTAATGTACATCCGCATACCTTAAGGCAGCTTACTACTGGTAGTCCTCACATGTTGTAACACCCTAGGATACCAGCAGTAGGCCAGCAATGTTCACAAGGTGAAATGTATGGTAATGTACATCCGCATACCTTAAGGCAGCTTACTACTGGTAGTCCTCTCATGTTGTAATACCGGAGGATACCAGCAGTAGGCTAGCAATGTTCACAAGGTGAAATGTATGGTAATGTACATCCGCATACCTTAAGGCAGCTTACTACTGGTAGTCCTCACATGTTGTAACACCCTAGGATACCAGCAGTAGGCCAGCAATGTTCACAAGGTGAAATGTATGGTAATGTACATCCACATACCTTAAGGCAGCTTACTACTGGTAGTCCTCACATGTTGTAACACCCTAGGATACCAGCAGTAGGCCAGCAATGTTCACAAGGTGAAATGTATGGTAATGTACATCCGCATACCTTAAGGCAGCTTACTACTGGTAGTCCTCACATGTTGTAACACCCTAGGATACCAGCAGTAGGCCAGCAATGTTCACAAGGTGAAATGTATGGTAATGTACATCCAAATACCTTAAGGCAGCTTACTACTGGTAGTCCTCACATGTTGTAACACCCTAGGATACCAGCAGTAGGCCAGCAATGTTCACAAGGTGAAATGTATGGTAATGTACATCCGCATACCTTAAGGCAGCTTACTACTGGTAGTCCTCACATGTTGTAACACCCTAGGATACCAGCAGTAGGCCAGCAATGTTCACAAGGTGAAATGTATGGTAATGTACATCCGCATACCTTAAGGCAGCTTACTACTGGTAGTCCTCACATGTTGTAACACCCTAGGATACCAGCAGTAGGCCAGCAATGTTCACAAGGTGAAATGTATGGTAATGTACATCCGCATACTTAAGGCAGCTTACTAGTGGTAGTCTCCCTTCACATGTAATACTGGAGGATATACCAGTAGTAAAGCAATGTTCACAAGGTGAAATGTATGGTAATGTACATCCGCATACCTTAAGGCAGCTTACTACTGGTAGTCCTCACATGTTGTAACACCCTAGGATACCAGCAGTAGGCCAGCAATGTTCACAAGGTGAAATGTATGGTAATGTACATCCGCATACCTTAAGGCAGCTTACTACTGGTAGTCCTCACATGTTGTAACACCCTAGGATACCAGCAGTAGGCCAGCAATGTTCACAAGGTGAAATGTATGGTAATGTACATCCGCATACCTTAAGGCAGCTTACTACTGGTAGTCCTCACAGGTTGTAACACCCCAGGATACCAGCAGTAGGCCAGCAATGTTCACAAGGTGAAATGTATGGTAATGTACATCCGCATACCTTAAGGCAGCTTACTACTGGTAGTCCTCACATGTTGTAACACCCTAGGATACCAGCAGTAGGCCAGCAATGTTCACAAGGTGAAATGTATGGTAATGTACATCCGCATACCTTAAGGCAGCTTACTACTGGTAGTCCTCACATGTTGTAACACCCTAGGATACCAGCAGTAGGCCAGCAATGTTCACAAGGTGAAATGTATGGTAATGTACATCCGCATACCTTAAGGCAGCTTACTACTGGTAGTCCTCACATGTTGTAACACCCTAGGATACCAGCAGTAGGCCAGCAATGTTCACAAGGTGAAATGTATGGTAATGTACATCTGCATACCTTAAGGCAGCTTACTACTGGTAGTCCTCACATGTTGTAACACCCTAGGATACCAGCAGTAGGCCAGCAATGTTCACAAGGTGAAATGTATGGTAATGTACATCCAGATACCTTAAGGCAGCTTACTACTGGTAGTCCTCACATGTTGTAACACCCTAGGATACCAGCAGTAGGCCAGCAATGTTCACAAGGTGAAATGTATGGTAATGTACATCCGCATACCTTAAGGCAGCTTACTACTGGTAGTCCTCACATGTTGTAACACCCTAGGATACCAGCAGTAGGCCAGCAATGTTCACAAGGTGAAATGTATGGTAATGTACATCCGCATACCTTAAGGCAGCTTACTACTGGTAGTCCTCACATGTTGTAACACCCTAGGATACCAGCAGTAGGCCAGCAATGTTCACAAGGTGAAATGTATGGTAATGTACATCCACATACCTTAAGGCAGCTTACTACTGGTAGTCCTCACATGTTGTAACACCCTAGGATACCAGCAGTAGGCCAGCAATGTTCACAAGGTGAAATGTATGGTAATGTACATCCGGATACCTTAAGGCAGCTTACTACTGGTAGTCCTCACATGTTGTAACACCCTAGGATACCAGCAGTAGGCCAGCAATGTTCACAAGGTGAAATGTATGGTAATGTACATCCATATACCTTAAGGCAGCTTACTACTGGTAGTCCTCACATGTTGTAATACCGTAGGATACCAGCAGTAGGCCAGCAATGTTCACAAGGTGAAATGTATGGTAATGTACATCTGCATACCTTAAGGCAGCTTACTACTGGTAGTCCTCACATGTTGTAACACCCTAGGATACCAGCAGTAGGCCAGCAATGTTCACAAGGTGAAATGTATGGTAATGTACATCCGCATACCTTAAGGCAGCTTACTACTGGTAGTCCTCACATGTTGTAACACCCTAGGATACCAGCAGTAGGCCAGCAATGTTCACAAGGTGAAATGTATGGTAATGTACATCCGCATACCTTAAGGCAGCTTACTACTGGTAGTCCTCACATGTTGTAACACCGTAGGATACCAGCAGTAGGCCAGCAATGTTCACAAGGTGAAATGTATGGTAATGTACATCTGCATACCTTAAGGCAGCTTACTACTGGTAGTCCTCACATGTTGTAACACCCTAAGATGCAAGCAGTAGGCCAACAATGTTCTCAAGGTGAAATGTATGGTAATGTACATCCGCATACCTTAAGGCAGCTTACTACTGGTAGTCCTCACATGTTGTAACACCCTAGGATACCAGCAGTAGGCCAGCAATGTTCACAAGGTGAAATGTATGGTAATGTACATCCGCATACCTTAAGGCAGCTTACTACTGGTAGTCCTCACATGTTGTAATACCGTAGGATACCAGCAGTAGGCTAGCAATGTTCACAAGGTGAAATGTATGGTAATGTACATCCGCATACCTTAAGGCAGCTTACTACTGGTAGTCCTCACATGTTGTAACACCCTAGGATACCAGCAGTAGGTCAGCAATGTTCACAAGGTGAAATGTATGGTAATGTCATCCACATACCTTAAGGCAGCTTACTACTGGTAGTCCTCACATGTAACACCCTAGGATACCAGCAGTAGGCCAGCAATGTTCACAAGGTGGAATTTATGGTAATATACATCCGCATACCTTAAGGCAGCTTACTACTGGTAGTCCTCACATGTTGTAACACCATAGGATACCAGCAGTAGGCCAGCAATGTTCACAAGGTGAAATGTATGGTAATGTACATCTGCATACCTTAAGGCAGCTTACTACTGGTAGTCCTCTCATGTTGTAATACTGTAGGATACCAGCAGTAGGCTAGCAATGTTCACAAGGTGAAATGTATGGTAATGTATATCCAAATACCTTAAGACAGCTTACTACTGGTAGTCCTCACATGTTGTAACACTCTAGGATACCAGCAGTAGGCCAGCAATGTTCACAAGGTGAAATGTATGGTAATGTACATCCGCATACCTTAAGGCAGCTTACTACTGGTAGTCCTCACATGTTGTAACACCGTAGGATACCAGCAGTAGGCTAGCAATGTTCACAAGGTGAAATGTATGGTAATGTACATCCGAATACCTTAAGGCAGCTTACTACTGTTAGTCCTCACATGTTGTAATACCATAGGATACCAGCAGCAGGCCAGCAATGTTCACAAGGTGAAATGTATTGTAATGTACATCCGCATACCTTAAGGCAGCTTAGTCCTGGTAGTCTTCACATGTTGTAACACCATAGGATACCAGCAGTAGGCCAGCAATGTTCAGAAGGTGAAATGTATGGTAATGTACATCCGCATACCTTAAGGCAGCTTACTACTGGTAGTCCTCACATGTTGTAACACCAAAGGATACTAGCAGTAGGCCAGCAATGTTCACAAGGTGAAATGTATGGTAATGTACATCCGCATAACTTAAGGCAGCTTACTACTGGTAGTCCTCACGTTGTAACACCCTAGGATACCAGCAGTAGGCCAGCAATGTTCACAAGGTGAAATGTATGGTAACGTACATACGCATTCCTTAAGGCAGCTTACTACTGGTAGTCCTCACATGTTGTAACAACCTAGGATACTTATGGTGTACACTCCCCATACAATGCCTTACAGGGGCATAGCCCACTGTTACGTACACTGACCTCTAGACTGCAGAGGTGCACACATGTGTTGTGCAAATGAAGCCCACATATATATGGTGCGTATGGTCTGTATACCATTAGTTACTGACATCATACCTGATAACAAGTCAGTCAGATAACAGACTGCTGAACATGTGTGTAGTAGGGGCTGTTTTTGAGGACATTACTTGGACATTCTGTGTTTGTGTGTACAGTACTGTGGTCTGTGTACATAGGGCAGGGGTCTGCAGCCTTCACTATCCAAATAGCCTTTCCTGACCCCTCACCCACCAAACTAATTTCATTGGGATGCACAACAGCTATATGACTCCTACAAAGAAGATAGCAGAGCATATACAGTTTCATATATAGTTATACTAAATATAATATAACTAAGTGTATAAGAACAAAACCTAACATATGTCCATAATTGTGTTCCTGTGTTGGAATTGCTTGATGTGTGTGTGTGTGTGTGTGTGTGTGTGTGTGTGTGTGTGTGTGTGTGTGTGTGTGTGTGTGTGTGTGTGTGTGTGTGTGTGTGTGTGTTGTGCGGTAGAGTGTCCATTATTCCTCAGAGGTACAAGTAGCCACTACAGCAGGGTTGAAGAGACACATGTGGCTCCAGATCCGCAGGTTGCAGACCTCTGAGTTAGGATGATTGATGACTGTATGTGTATTACACTTATGAATCATGGGCTCTATATAGACTGTGGTAGACGCCATTGTCCTCTGTCCTGTTCTATCTAATTGTATATGCTGCTCCAGTGTTAAGCTTGTGTATCATATGTGGCTTTTCCTGCATTGACATTGGATGTGGGTATGCATTTTCTCACAGGTGTCTACTATGCTGTGCTGTGATCTGCTTGTCGAGCCAGCTTTAGTTGCAGGTACATGTGTATTCCCCCATAAATATGTATTCCAGTGTTGTGGCAGTCTGCCTGTAGTTTGCCCAGTGCTTTGTGACATGCCTAGCAGCCTACTGTAAATACCTAGTGTGATGTTATGTCCAGTTATTTGCAAGACATACTGCTGCCAGGCCAGCATAACTGTTGTGTATTTCTGACAAAGCAGTGGTATGCTGTACAGATGTATGTATTATCTAGTGGGTAGTATGTGGCCATGTGAACTCAGCAGCACCAGGTATTATGTGTCTGGACAGACTGGCGTGTGTGCGTGCATACACTACGTAGGCATATGTACCTCAGCATTGTCATGATATACCCATGTGCATGGCTAGTAACATCCACATTGCGAGGTGTGGTCCACATGTCTTGCATGAAGTGGGACATGTGTACACTTCTGGACTGACCAAAGAGTGCCAGACTGTCCACATATAGTGGTCATATCCCTGCTGTAGTCCACAGGATCATTACTATGCTAGCAGTGGGTCTGTGCTATGCTGCCCCTAGGATGTCTACAGCAGATGTGACCTCCCACACCCAACATGTCTGTTAAGACACCCCTATGACAGTGGTAACAGTCTACATAAATACCTGCAATACATCCATGACATCCCCTTGCACTACGGGGTTCGGACTATTGGTACTGAGGTACGACTCTACTCCATGTTCTGGACATATGGTAAACATATATTATATAAATATATATATATATATATATATATATATATATATATATATATATACACATATATATACACATATCTATGTAGATATATACACATATTAATATCCACATACATATATGGACATATACATATCCACATATATATATGGACATATATATTACATATATACATATAAATACTCACACATATACATATACACAGCAATTACTTCAACAAGTGGCTAAGCATCTGATATCATTCAAATGGGATCCAGTATCTGTTATCCTGGGACGACATGATGTACAAACCACGATGCTCAGGCAGAGATGGTCTGTACATGTTGCCCCTGGGATTCAGGTTACTGGCTACAGCTCTTGTTACCCCCATAGTGTCTTATCTAGACAAAGTTCAAAGGACAAAACCACCACTGTAACAGATACAAGCATGCAAAACTGATGGTAATGCGACTTAATGCTAGAAGTCTAAACCTAAAAAGGCACTCTCTTGAGCCACACCTACAAATGGGGAACATCGATATCTGTGCAGTAACTGGGACCTCGTTCAATGCTCCAGAGAGCACACATGTAATACTTGCCTACAACCCTTATCACACATGTTGGGCAACAAACCAAGAACACAACACTACAGGTGGAGGAGTGTCCATATTCACCAAGGTCATTCACACCTCCGGCCTAGTGTCCAACACAATGCTTCTGAGAATCCTCAGATGCAACGAGCACTAGGTAAGACTGCAATACAAATTGTAGCTTGCTACAGATCCCCCTTCATGGGCCAAGGTTCTCACTACACCATTATAAACATACTGGACAATATTAAGATACAACCAAACACCATAATACGAGGTTATTCCAAATACTCTGCCATTAACTGGGAAAACAACTCGTGTACCACCAACGGTTCCTGGAAGTCATACATTCCAACTCCCTGGATCAACTAATCCATTGTACAAACAGGGTCTCCAATATCCAAGACCTGGTCATTACCAACATGGGAGTAAGATGCTCTACACCAGTGGTCAAAGCCTCATAGGTCAGGTCTGACCATAAGGTAATCACCATTGACATCCACATCCCACCCCCACCTGCCAGTAAGGAACCTCCATAAATACCCTCTGCAAAGCCAACGCCATGCTACTCAAGTCAGAAGTGACAAGCCTCATGACACCCATGGAGATGGGAGCTGAAAGTGCAAATGGTGAATCCTACACTAAGGCACTGTATGGGCACATCCACTCATGCATGAATTGTGCCATCCCAGATAGAACCAAAACACTGCCCTCCAAAAAAGGAAGCCAATCTTGTGCTCCACTGCCATGAACAAAGTATACAACAGAAGGAAGACACTGTTGCAGAAAAATGGATAATCCCAAAATGCAAACTGCTCCCTTACCAGCTTCAGTAAAAAGCTGATATCCATCAAAATCCACCACAGCTTGTTACATAAATATAATTGCCATAGATTCCAAAGACAACAACAAGGCATTCTATAGTTATGTCCAGAATCTAAACGGCAATGCTCAGAATTGCTCTGAGCTACAACAGAATGGCACTAAATATACTGATTCAAAGGAGTTTGCCAATATCCGAGCAGACTGATTTAGTGCCACATTCAGCCTTCTCTCACCCCCTAAAGGGCCCATCTCAGTAACAAAAGCTTGCCAAATTCCAGTAATCATGGCCACACAGGTGAAAACTGCCATATCCACTGCTAGGAATACAGCATCCATAGGACCAGATTACATCCCCGGCTGTAAACTACATGAACTACAAAATAACCTTGCATCTCACCTAAGTGCCATATTTAATCATAGCCTCACCTCAGGCTTCTATCCCACTGAATGGCATACAGCTACAGTTATACTCCACAAGGGGGAATCCACCTTGGATCCTGGAAACAACTGTCCCATCAGTCTGACAAGCCTGATCTTCAAGGGCATGGAAGGCATTATCATGCAACTTATAAACAAATAAATTGGCAACCAGCAAACACTGGACCCCACCTAGGCTGGGCTCATGAAGGGCCAATCTTGTCTCCTGTGCCCGATTGACTACTTTGATTCAGTCTCCGGAGCTGTGGAAGAGGGTAAGGTGGTCCACACAGCCTATATGGACTTGGCCAAGGCCTTCGACAACATCCCCAACTCTAGAGACATAGTTAAACTTACAAAGCTGGCCATAAACACCTGTGTCACTTGATGGGTTGCCAACTGACTTACCGACAAAACCCAGACTGTAAACGTAGCCATGTCCAATCCTTGCTCCAAACAAGTGACAATTGGAGTACCTCAGGGGCAGTCCTGGGACAGCTCTTGTTTAGCATCTACTTCCCTGAAGTACAGGCCAACACTATGGAACTCTGGCTAACAAAGTTCACAGATGACTACAAACTGTTAGCTATTATTGCATCCCCAAATGATGTGGATATTCTACAACATGGCTTTACAGAAACAGATGCTTGGTGCCAGAGCCATGGGCTCAAGCTTAATGCCAAGTAATGTATAGTTATCCCCTTTGGAAATACCATGTACCCATGAATTACCACATAGGTGGCAGTACACTAAACACTAAAAGTATGCTGACAGACATAGGGACACAGATGGATAGTGGTCTCACCTTCATTAACCACATTGCCACAACAGTAAGGAAATCTTTACAATTAGAAAAAAGGGGGGTAATTGTCCCAATATACTCATCCCTCATTACACCCTGTATAGAGTACAAAGCCCCATTTGTTATGTATCTCTCAAGACAGCTGCAACAGCTGCGACAGGTGGGAAGGCAGTAGAAATACCTCACTATAAGAATCACAGGCATAAAACAGATGGCCTATGCTGACTGTCTAGAAATCCTCCAGCTATACTCTGTGGCATATCATCTACACAGAGGCTATATCTGCGTAACATACAAGGCTATGTCAAACCCTGGGAAATGACATCTGTAATATGTGTATGTACTGCCATGTACAGTACATGTGTTTATGTGCTATCATTACAGTAGCAAAGGATACTGAGTGTCATGTCTGAGACACACAAGTATATGAGACCTGCACAGCACTCTTATCCGTGTGAATGTGTGACATGCAGGGTAGCAACCCAGGGTATGTGCTGTCACACTGCATGTAGTGTAACATGGCATGACTACTGTTGACAGTGCTGTCCCAGGGAAGGGTAGAGTGCTAACATTACTACTGACAACAAGCACACCTGCGGACATAGCTGCACTCTGAGGGCTCACTGTTGTGTTTCTGGTGTGTGAGCTGTGTCACCGTATATATCCCGTACTGGATAATAATCAGACATGTGGAATGTAATTGTTGAGTACCGTCTGTACAGCACATATTAGTGAGGGCTTACAACATGTAGTAATGGCATACATATTGTTGTCAAACATCCATCTGTTGACACATTCATCCTGCTGCATAGCTACTCACCAAACTGGTGTCTCTCAGTCCCTCTACAGATGTGCAGATGGCAGGTATCCAGCTGGGATATGTACAGAAAACCTATGCTCGATTGACACTGACATGTGTGGCCGGCTGTGTACTACCTGTCACATATAGGAGACATCACCCTATATGAGCCACATGCCATGGGTACCTACACTACACTACCACAGTCAACTGAATATGCTTGGGTACAGGTTTCTATCACCGACACTAACCATGTGGTTGTAATACATGTTGCATACATGTCAACTGGATCACCTCAGTGGCCATGTGCAGAAGCCACTCAGAGGATTGGCTGATGCATGTCACTCTCACCCTGCCAGTCACTAACGTGGTGTCTGTTGATATATTGCCTGCTGGCACATGGCAGGTGGCATGATACCAATGTACACACACCCCCTACACATCCAATACCTCCATGAACAATAGCCAGGTACACAGCTATGACCACCTGCAGCAATGCACCACAGTATCGACACATGTACATGTGCATTACTGAGGATAGCATTGTTTGTGTGTTAGTACACCTGTAGTTGGAAATTCCATGACAGCCTTCACAACCAGCTTCACTTCCATTGCCATAGTCAGATGTGGACGCTGCTGTATTGGACATAACATGTACCCGGTTACACTCCTCTCCGGAACAGCTGCATGTGCTTTGCAGTACCAGCACAACAGTGTTGTACAAATGGGTCAATGGGCATGGGAATCCCACTCAGGTCTGCCAAGTGTGTGTATGTGTGCATGTTTGCATATCTGTGGGGTACACCATTCCAAGGCCACATATGCCTATTACACAACACATTGCCACACAGTAGTACAGATAGTGTTGTCACTGCCCATAGGTGTGACATCACAATGCAACACCCTACTATGCCTGTGGCATGTGCATTACATGTATATCCCTGTGGTACCACTGTTGTGATATGCAATGGGTTGTATTGTCATCGTGGGCAATGTGTGATAGTGGGTATGCCAGAGTATCATGATGGGTTCCAGTGTGTACAATATCCATTGCGGGATGTGGGTGCTGTGTACACTGTCATTACACCATGGTACACCCAGTATATGTCCCACGTACCACTTTCTGATGACCACTGTCACTATCACCCATACAGGTAACTGATAACAGGATACAGCCCAGTTACACTTGTGCTGTTGGACACATGGACTAGTTATCAACAATACGCCCAGGTCTCTAAGATGTGTATCTGCCTGTTATGTGTCTGTCAATGTGTATATGATGGCATGACACACTATGTATTCTCCATATGCAGACATTAAATCCTCCATTACCATATTGTACATGTCTGTGGTTGTTCTGCATGTAACATGTAACCTGGTACACACCTCACCCTAAATGAGGTGTGGTGTGTGCAATGAAAACCACACGGTTCAGTAGTACTGCATACCTAGGTAGGGGTCTAGTCACAGTATTGCCAAGTAAGGATGTGTGTGTATGTGCACGGGTTGACATAAGGGTGCAGATTATACATGTACCAGCAGGTCACCTGTCAATGTGGCACAGGAAATAACTGTTATAAAACCTGTGACATATGTGCAACTGTACATCAGATATGTTACGGCCATGGTGTCACCACAGTGCCATAACCCTTGTGGAATATTACTGCAGATCATCCTCCTGCTGACACATGTACACCTACAACACAAATGGATAACATTATGGAGATAACAATCAATCAGTGTTACTAACAGCTGAAATGCATCATAGCTGCATGGCTACACTACCTGATATGTATGCATTACACATTACCACTGACAACATCTTACACTGCAGTACATTGCAGCACTCTATTACAGTCACTGTGTGCATCAGAACCATATTAGCCTGTCCCTGCATCGATATTATGGATGACAGGGATGTGGCACAGGTATCATCATATGCACAGGGTGTGTTGCTGATTTTCCAGAGGCTGAGGGTGGTCCACACATTTGTCACAATGTGTGTGGGTGAGGGGTTTAGTTCATTGATTGGGGCATGGTGATGTGGTGTGTGTCGGTATGGGGTTGTCCTAGGTGTGGTTGCATAGTGTGTGGGTATGCATGCGCACAGTTCTGCCATGTGGCTGCCCTATACAGGTGTTGTTGGACAGATGCAGACCATACCTGACAGGATGTGCAGTTCACCCCCCTCTGGCCATGGGCATGCTGACTGTGCCTGCCAGGGTTTCCATGGGCACGTGCAGGTACAGACCTTGAGGTGCTACTCTCCCCTGATGATGACAGATGTCCGCTGGAGTCATGTCCCGCCTGGGACTGGCCAGGGCCATGTGCATGAGGCCTGCTGTGGTGTGGTGTGGAAAGCACCTCAGTGGTGTGCTGGGGCTGGTACTGCCACTACAGGAGCAGCTTGGTGTCCTGGCACGTCCACGTTGACCGCCAGCTGCTGGTGTTTCTGGCCTACATCCACACGGCCATCGCACCACTCCCACCACGTGTTCAAGCACAGATATACCATGGTCGAGGAGGCCCACCATCTCACCCCACCATCTATCCATGACCTCAG
Source organism: Protopterus annectens (assembly GCF_019279795.1). Classification (NCBI taxonomy): domain Eukaryota; kingdom Metazoa; phylum Chordata; order Ceratodontiformes; family Protopteridae; genus Protopterus; species Protopterus annectens. The sequence goes on along the minus strand of NC_056745.1, from coordinate 1,434,929,710 downwards.
TCTGTTCATGGAGGGCAGCAGCAAATTCACGGATGTTGCCACTTACAGATGAGAAAGCAGCCTTCTGCAGCCTCAGGCCCTGTCTGGTGTACATTTCCATACATGCCTGTGCCTCCATTATGACCTAAAACATGCTCCTGGTGGTACCAGTTGTGGCACCTCTGCCAGGGGCATGGTGACCAGTGGCCTTCCCATGAGCACCACGGCACATCTGCGATGTGGTGCCCTGCCAGACATCTGGCTATGCTGATTGTGATCTGACACAGTTGGCATGGACACCACACTTTCTTGGTCACTGGCACCAACCGCCAACTGTCCCTCTGCTATGGCCACTTGTGATGGGGTTTGTAGGGGCACTGTAACTGTGTGCAGGCTTGGGGTGGCTAGGATGGTGATAACAAATGATGGAACAGTGTCGGCCTCTGACAACCCCACCTGTGCCTCAACAGTACCATGATCATCATCATCGGTGTCTCGATGGACACCTACCTCAGATTGCATGCAGGAGGGACCCTGACCCACCTCGCCAGCTGTGGGGGAAACAAACACACACTTTAAGACCAGTACAGCATTACATAACAGTACACACATTTACACACACACACACACACACACACACACACACACACACACACACACATGTACACCCACACACACTGACAGTCCACCTTACTACCTCCCTGTCCCTGGGTTTACAGACAGTCCCACATTCAGTTACATATGTTCCCCATCCTGCATGGCACTTGCTAACATACACTCATTAATACTACCCATTAACATATCATTCCTCTCCATGCCTACACGTGTGATCACAACACATGACCTGTTACTCCATCACCTCCCTAACTTGAGTGGAGTAGGTTGTACATGGCCTCACTGCTGTCATCCAGTATTACCCTGTGTATGTTCAGTCATGGTGTGCATGGCCCCTATATGGTTGGGGCTGCTACATTCACTACATATGTCACACACCGGAGTCTCATACTACAGTCTTGCTCAGTCCATGCCACATCTGCTGCACAATCAACCCATCATGTGGACAACAGTAATATCTGAATACACTCACTGATGTGCTCTGGTAATTCCCCATTGCATTAGTAGTGCTGCATACATGGGTAGCCAGTTATCTATCTGCTGCTGGCAATATGATGTGTATACCAGGTGTGTACTTTCCCTCCCAATACATGTTCCATGCTACAGAACTTGTTATGCTATCAGCTGTCCTGTGGTCACATATCAGACAGGTTGTCCTGGTGTCTCGTGTCACTCCATGTACATGTACAGCACAATCCCATGGAGAAGTACTTCCATGTGATCAATCCCACTATCATCTGTGGATACATGGACACCCACACAAACAGGCACACATGTACACACACATCTGACATGCATCAACCACACTCCACTCCACCAGATTGCACTTATAGACACAATCAACACACACCCACTCCCCCCACACACCTACACGTGAGGTTGCACAACTTTTGTACACACAGTCCTACCATTACCCTCCTGTCAGCATGCATTACATATGGTACTCAACAGCATGCAGTGCAACTATAGTGACTTCATGCTAGCACCAGTATACATGTGTGTGATGCATGGGCTGTGTTGGTAGGTGATGGCCCTTCCCCTTGTTAACACTGCATCCATGTACAAAGTGTTACTGTGAACCTGTACTGCACCCTGCCTTGTACTGTGCACCATACCTCACAGGTGTAAAAAACATTGTTGCATATGTAGTACTGTGTTAGTTATGTCAGCTCCAATGCTCACAGCCCCTATGTGTTAGAGCAACTCATACCTGGGATGATATGTGAACAGATATCATTTGTGAATGCCTGATGTCTGCTTTACAGATCAGAATATCAGCAGTGCATGTATGACCAGTACAAGACTATTACATTGACAACCACCAGACCTTACCATGGCTATGGGGGTGCACTACCCATGTCCCACAACTTTGCATGGTTGCAAGGTCTACTCATGTGCACATCCCTTGGAGTGCACACTCTGCTGTCACTATTGCTGTGCAGTCAGGGTCACATCTGCCACAGTTACTTAACCTGATTGTGTGCAGATACAGCCATGAGGGCGTTTTTTCACACATGTTCCTACTGTAGGCCGTGTGTCCTGCCATACTTCTCATCACTGTGGACACATTTCACAATGACAGGATGTTAGTTATCTTACATGTGTCTGATGTACCCTTCCGATACCCCATCATGGTCTCTACTGTGATGCAGTGCATTTCACAGCAACAAAACTTGAACGTGTACAGCATGCAGTATGGGTAGGTGTGTTAGATGTGTGCATGGAATATCCCATAGCTATTAAATGCCAGTGTATTGTCAAGCATGAACATGAACCATACTCACCTGCTACAGGCTGCTGCCTTGGTGGTATCCTGGAGGGACCTATCTAAGAGTGTGAGAAAGTTGATGTCAGTGGTCACAGCTGTGGCATTCATATAGGGTGAGTGCAGCATTATGGTACATCAACAGTAGATATCCACAATACTACAGCTTATGCACAACTGTTTATTACTACTACACAGCAACAGACTATGTATAGGACATCTCAGATTTGCATGATGTACCTGTACAGATGTGGATGCATATACAAGAGTGGTGTGCTGATGTGCCCTTGGGCCTTACCTGCATGCTCCTCAGCCGGTGTGTCAGTGGCACCCACCTCTACAATGAGTCCGTCCAGTTGTTGGTTCTGCAGGTGGGCAGGTGCCACAAGGCTGCTGAGAGGCTCCTCCACATGGGTGAGGGGTGGATGGATGGCTTGTCCCCCCCCTGCTGTGAGGTGGTCCCCCCGTATGGCAGCTGCACACCGATGTACATGGTGAAGCAGGTCAGAGCAATGATGCCGGACATGCTCATCGCTGTGGTTCTGCAGACCAACACCATTGACCCTGTGGACTAGATCATTCCACAGGGTGGTCCTCTCCTGCTGATCATAGGCTGTCCAGCCAAACAGCAGTTGCTAGTACTGTACTATGTCTTCAACAATTACATCAGTTTTAGCAGCACTGAATGCTGGCAATCAGGTGTGAGCCATCTTCCCTGGAAGACATAAAGATGGAAACAGATCTGAGCAACTCGTGCAGCAAGGTAGCCATAGTTCTTAATACACATCTCTGTCTCCCCCAACATATCAGCTACAACAAACCATTCACAGAATGCAATTGGTATGTTGACAGCTTACCTACCATTAGGACATATGTTGTATTTTACCACGCTTTGTGCTATGTGTTTGTAGCCATGTTCCCTGTGGGGGCACTATCTTTGCTGGCCTGTTACAGACTATTTCACCTGCATGGCATTGTGCCATTGTCAGTGCCACTATATATATATATATATATATATATATATATATACACATATCTGTACATATATGTGTAGATATATCTTGTGGGTTGTTTATATACCTATATCTATATGAGTGTCTGCATATCTGTAGACATACACATCTAATTATATATCGCACAGATATTTATCTATATGTGAGGTGCATACAGACATCTGGTCCACATTCTGTAACTGGCTTTCATTCATAGCTGCACTGCTCTGCCTTGCTGCAACACAGACAGGTGACACATGAACACAGACTAACATTAGGGTGGTATATATGGTTAGAGATTGCTGGTAAGCCTATTCATACACCTATGGCATTTGTGCATGCTACATGACACATTAACATGATTTTCCTGCAGGTGCTGTGCTCTGACACCCATGTGTCTATCATGACAGCAGTACTTCCATCACCAGCTATTGCCCATACTAACATACCAAACACAGATATTATGGCTTACATCTTTGTCATTCATTGCTGATCTGCACAGTTGACAGTTATGTCCCACTGCCTACAGGGACATACAGTATTGTCCAGAGCAGTTGTTCAGCAGAACATCATTACAGGGAAAACTACAGAAGGCACATATAAATCATTCCACATCATATATCCTATTATTCTATACCACATACAACATTCAATTACATACATTTATGTTTTACATACCTGTAATTTTTTTTTCTGACAGCTGTGACAGCTTTCTGTTGTTTACGTTTTTTTCTGTCTGTGTGTGTGTCTCTCTCTCTCTCTCTCCACTAGAGTGATTAAGCTGGTTTGAATGGATTGTGGCATGGCTTCTGTAGGTGATGCACATGATCAGGTTATGGGCTCTGCACCAGTGTGCAATAGTTGCTAACTGCATGCAGCCAGCTGTGTAGTACTTTGGATAACCACTGTCATGGCAACCCAGTACTATACAATACTGACTCATGTGGGTGTTGTCCCTTAACCTTTCCAGTATGGAGGGCATCCTTCCTGTATGTGGGCAGCAGTGTTACAGACAGCAGGTTGCAATATCTCTTACAGCAGGACTTGCAGACAGAGGCCAATTAGACATTTGTATGAGGTTCCAGACCTACAGACAGAGTGAGTAGTGTTATTATGTGCATTGTATATTGCTGGTCTTGCAGTGTTTGGGTGTACATAGTAGTTTAAGATGGAATGCAGTCTGTCTGCATAGCTGTCAACTGTGGGCCTATCCACATGATGGCCAGTGGATTGTCTCTTTGGTTTTGTCTGTGCACCACACAGGTCTTGTCCTAGATATATCACTGGCAGTCTGTTGCGTGCTATCAGTACATGGCTACACCCATTTGTGTTTCTGATGTCTTATTCCTGCATAAGGGTATGTTGCAACAAATCCTGTAACACCAGCAATTTCCAGGGTGTGCAACAGCAATATTTCAAGTATGGCCCTGTGTTCCTGCCTCTGTCCTCCACATATATGGCAGGCTTTGTCCTGCTGTGGTACAGTTAGGGGCTGTTAGGTAATGGCCTATTATTATTTACTGCTAGCATTCCTGCTATCATCACAGTCATATCGTGGACTCCCACAAAATATGTTGGTCAAGGTCCATACATGTGACAGATACATTGACATTACCACAAGTAATAAATTTCCCCTTAGGGCTTGACTACAGGGTGTAATTGGAGGCTGCTGAACTACATCTGTAATTGTTGATTGTTACTTATCTTGAAGGTAAGTCCTGTGTCTACTGTTGTACTAATTGAAGGCCTTGGCCTGGACAGCATAGTATGTTATATATCCACATTGCTTGATCTACTGTTTTGTGTGGACCTTGCACTCATCACTGATTACATATTTCAAAATTTATGTGCTGTAAGTAATGGCATACATTATTGTATAGTGCACAAATAAGGGTTTTCTGTGTATGCATACCTGTGTGTCATGTCATGTCCTTTGAATTTTGAGTGGGTATATGTTTAATGTAAGTATTCTCATTTGTAGGAATGGTTGCCACACTACACATGTCACAGGTACCAGTTACAGGGCTTGTGGCTGAGGGATATACTTTGCACGAAGTACTTCCACACTACTTCTACATATGTATTGCTACTAATACCTTTTGTCTGTGTATATGTGTATGTACCTATATATATATATATATATATATATATATATATATATATATATATATATATATTTATATATACCTGAACATATTTGTCAATGTATAGATGTGTGTGCATATTTGAACCATTGCAATATGTACCCCTTACACATTGTACATTCTCTATAGTAGAATTACTTTTCTGCATGATATGTTACAGATATTGCCCTGACATTTACATGTGAATTGGATTAGTGTTAAAGCATTGTAGCTGTGTTCTGGAGGGTCCTGAAGTCAAGAAATGAATGTCCTGGATATTGCATTGCACAGCATATCCGTTAGGGCTGTGTGTGTGTGGGAGGGAGGGGGTAACATAGCACTAATTACCTCATTTGAGCCCCCACCCCCATTAACAGTGCTTATGGTCTCTTATGTTGTAGTGAGTGTTTCAGGATTTTGTTCCCATGTGGGAATGTTATACTCATTTAGATATATATATATATATATATATATATATATATATATATATATATATATATATATATATATATATATATATATATATATATATATATATATATGTATATATATTTATATATATATATATATATATATATATATATATATATATATATATATATATATATAAATATATGTGTGTTTGTGTGTATATGGATCTAGGACGTTTGCTCGAATGAGCAAATTTCCGAATCCATAATAACCGAACATACTTTAATGAAAGCACTTTTATCGAAAAAGCGCATTCGTTAAAGAGTGTTATAAAAAAACATTTTAGATGAGGGGCTTCACCCCCCTGCACCCACCATGTGGGGGGCTATGCCCCCCACACCCTCCTACTTTAATATTCTCTCTCTGAGGCCGCACTACAGTGGGGAAAAGGGAAATTTCCCTTACCCACACCGTAGTACAGCTTCAGCAACAGGCATACTTACGCAAAAGTGCTTCTTCGGTGAAAAGCGCTTTCGCGTAAGTATGCCCAGCTGTTTGGGTTTCGGTCCTTTGCTCATTTGAGCAAACGTCTGGAACCTATATATATATATATATATATATATATATATATATATATATATATATACATATAACTGTCTATCTGTCTACATTTACAGATATATATCTGGCCATATGTCCATGCATGTTTGGCTTACATTTTTGGCCTGTACCTCATTCTCTTGGCAATTGACATGGATGAGCTCAGGATTGAAGTCAGTAACTAGTGCCGTCACTTTTGTGTTTCAGGCTTCCATCTCCTTCAAAATATGTGTTCTAATAGATATAACAGTGTAACTAGCAATGTTTTAAGTGTATTAGAGCAGTATTTGACATATAGCCCTATTTGTATCCACATTTTGGCACACTTTGTCCAGAATTCTTGCATTAAGAGGTTGGGTGGTATGATATTACTACATTTCCTGTACTGTTGACTGATTGTGCTGGATATGTTTTTGAAAACATCAGGGTTTTGTGTATCTGCCATAGCTTAGTGGTAAATTGCTTTGTGTGTGGTGTGCAGGGTCCTGTGTTCTAGCCTTGCAGAGGCTGTTTATTTTGTTGCTGCGCAGAACACCGGCCATTGGATACAGAGTGAGTAAGGCACTTTTGAGCAGTTGTAAGCGGGTTTGCATGGGTTTGCACATAGGTAAGCACTGCTAACTTCCGGTTACAGTTTCTTATACTCAGTTAGCTTCAAAATTGCTTAACCTGTGTAGGCATTGCTTACCCCTGCGCAAATAGGCTTAAACTCACTTACTGCTGCTTAAAAGTGCTTAATGCCACTTAACCCCAAGCTAATTTCTTTAAAAGAAATTAAAAAAGGGTTGATAGGAAAGTGGTGAAAAAGGGGCACAAAGAGGGAAAGGCAGTAGGGGAAATAGCTAGGGGTGTGCAGGAAGGGTATAGGGAAGGTCCATAGCTTCACATTTCTTCTACAGCAACAGCTGTGCATATACACTGAACTTGGAGCTAGATTTGGACACTCAAACCCTTGGGAGAGGAGTGAGGACACCATAAATTCATTGTGATGCCAATTAGACCAGACTATATGTATCCAGTGGACATGTGTGCAAAATGGACAGCTGTGTATTGGGGGGCGAGATTTTTTTGTTGGAACAGATTGCCCTTTTTTCAGGTGAGAGTGGGATGTTGGGGAGGGGTAGTAGGTATATTTGAGGAGGTAGGTTGGGTAGGTTAAAAGACAAGACAAACAAGATGCATACATGGGTTGTATATGTTACATGTGGGGGGTAAACACCTTGGAGGGGTGTTTGGAAGTCGCAAGCCCATGAGCCCCCAAATGGAAACAGTGGGACTGAGGTCCTCACCCATGGGCAGTCACCACTGCACCTTCACAGCCCCAAAGGTGGCCATGCTGGGGGCTGGGTAGGAAGGGCAAGCTCACCCTCTAATTGCACCACTCAGCCCTCAAGCTGGCGTAGCTGGTCTCAAAATGCCCTATCGATCTCCCTATGCACCATGTCCTGGACCCGATGACGGGTGACTGGTTCCTCTCCGCCCCCGCACCCAGGGGTTGCTGAGCCCCATCCCCTGTGGCAGTTCCAGCCGAAGGTGGTGCAGGGCCTATGGAGGAGGAGGTCCCAGGCTGGGCCCCAGACATGCTGGTGTCTGGTGCCATGGCCAGCTGTGGTGGAAGAGGTGGGTTTGCTGGGACTGGCCTTCCCATATGAGCTATGGTGTTGCAGTTTACAGACAGATATGGGTTAATAATAGTCAACAGCATTCAGGATGAGTTATGACAGCATGCATAGGTATACCCATTAACCCAAGACACCAAATTTAAACCAGTTGCATAGCGAGCAGAACACATGCATATATGGAACAGCAGTGGCCATTACAACAGCATACAGGTTTTATTGATGGCAACAGGCCACCAGTATGGGTGTATTTTAACATGGCACATGTATAGAACCAAATGTGGATATTTATGAACCAATAGGACATATGCCCCAACATAGGTTTGGAGAGTAAACATACCCATTGAGGTGTATAATTGGGTTATTGTTGCACATATGATGGGGGCAAGAGAGAGACTTCAATTAACAACTGATATAGCTCTGTAGTTTTCACAACTTTCTTAGTCACTGCAGTGATCTGTCCCTTACATGTAGTATTACACTACCCATTGGCTTTACTTTGTACAATAGTATGTTTGCAGATTATTACATATGTGGGCTGTGTCTAACATATAGTCTACACCTTTACATGTTATAGCTGAAGAGAAGATCTTTGTTAACATTACCTGACAATTTCTACACATACTCCCAGATTCCATGTTGATGTTATACACATACCCCTCAATCCGTTATTGCACACACTCTGGCTGAGGCTTGACAGGATGCAAGTGTTAATGTGACATATTATGAGAATTGCTCTCATACACCTTGGGTGTGATGCTTTAATGACAGGTTTGTTTTCATATACATTCTCTGACTAAGTACAGGTTTGACTATCGGTTATATGTCATCACAGGCTGCCTACATTTCTTGGATCACCACACTGATTTCTCAGGGGAACAGGGTACCAGACAGCAGATTTGGGCCATTTATCTGCACATGCTGGGCAGATCAGAACAGTTGAGGGGTATGAATTTGCATACAGCTTACTATCTGAACATTCTGACACAGTCTGTACACTTGATGGTTATGATTATGCATACAGCTTACTATCTGTAAATTCTAGTAAAATCTGTACAGTTGTTGGGTTTATCTAATTATGCATACAGCTTACTATCTGTAAATTCTAGTAAAATCTGTACAGTTGTTGGGTTTATCTAATTATGCATACAGCTTACTATCTGATCATTCTAGCAAAGTCTGTACAGTTGTTGGGTCTATCTAATTATGCATACAGCTTACTATCTGTACATTCTAGTAAAATCTGTACAGTTGTTGGGTCTATCTAATTATGCATACAGCTTACTATCTGTACATTCTAGTAAAATCTGTACAGTTGTTGGGTCTATCTAATTATGCATACAGCTTACTATCTGTACATTCTAGTAAAATCTGTACAGTTGTTGGGTCTATCTAATTATGCATACAGCTTACTATCTGAACATTCTGACACAGTCTGTACAGTTGATGGTTATGAATATGCTTACAGCGTACTATCTGATTATTCTAACAAACTCTGTGCAGTTGTTGGGTCTAATTATACATACAGCTTTCTATCTGAACATTCGCACAAATTCTTTACAGCTGTGGGGTATGATTATGTATACAACTTACTACTACTCCCGGGATTCAATCCCTGCTTTGTGTGGTAAAACTATTACAGTTAACATCACAATACACTGTGCTATGAGGGAATTGGTGTGAAGCTTTCAAATGTTTTCTCTCTAAGTCTCCCTCAGTTGTACAATATGACTAACCTCTTGTTATACAGAACTTCCTACACATTTTATTAGCGTACCACAGTGTGGGTAACACTGTTAATACTACAGTACTATTTATAGCATGCAACACTACAACATATTAAATCAGAGTATACACAAGCACTCCAGGGGTTATACCTTTATTCACAGGCTATGAAAGTTCATGCAAGATTATTACTAAACTGCCTCACAATGCAGGCTTTGCAGCCTAGCGGCATGGGCTTGCTGGTTCACAGCCCGCTCATCTGCAGCTGTCAGAGAAATACAATGACATTTAACCATACCTATCCATAGTATACACAAGCTAGGCAATTATTATATACTTAGTGGAAGGGGTACTTACTCAGTACTGGGGCATCAGCCATCTGCCTGCACTCCTGGATCCACTGTTCCAGTAGATCCCCTCTACACTGATTCAGGTCAGCATGGTGATGCCTGACCTGCTCACCAGTCTGTAGGATACCTGTGGCATTAGTGAGGTCATGGGTGAGACTGTCCCAGGCCTCCTCTTTATACTGGGAGCCCTGGTAATGGCCCTGCAGGAGTCTCTGCTCATGGTGTTTGACCAGGAGCCACACCATGTATTTCAACTCGTTAATGCCCCAGCACTGTGCTCTGAATCGAGTGCTTTCACCTACTCTAGCCATTCTGCCTACAGTAGGAAACTGCAACCAGTTATGGCTATTATTGGTGCCTGTGGGGTTTAAATACATCTGATTTCCCACACTTTCCCATGATTGGACTGTTTTGAAAAGACTAAGCTATGGGCACACCTGCTTACCTAATGTTGGCCTTGTTTAAAGGGGCATACCACTGGGCAGATTGAATTAGCCGGCCTACACATTGCTCGCACCACATAAGCTGACCTGTGCAATGCTTAGCATTGCTTAATATGTAGTTAGCATTATATTGTCCTTTTGACATTAAGTTATAATTTGTTACATGTTATATATGTGTCTGGTATCTGTGATTCATGTGTACGTACACTGCATGGGGTCCTGGGGACTTCAACACGTTATTACAATAACGCCTCACATCCAGCCTTACTGAAGTACTCCAGTTCACATATTTATGTTCAGTAGCAGGTTATACAACATCACACTGTACATAGATTCAGGCCACATGTTCGGTTTGATTTTCCTATGGTGAGGATTTGTCTGCTGAAACCTCACTCATATGTAGTGCTATGATGGCTTAGTGGTTAACTACTGTGACTGTAGTGTACAGGGTCCTGAGTTTGAGCCTTGCAAAAGCTGTTTATTTTGTTGCTGGGCAGAATACAGGCCATTGGGTACAGACTGATTAAGGCACTTTAAAGCAGTTGTAAGTGGGTGTGCACAGGTTTGCGCAGAGCTAAGCAATGCTAACCTCCGGTTACAGTTTCTTGCACTCAATTAGCTTCTACTTTACTTAATCTGTGTAAGCAATGCTTACCCCCATACAAATGCACTTAAACACACTTACTAGTGCTTATATATGTTTACTACTGCTTATTTGTGCTTAAACCTGCCTACTAGTGCCTTATTCATTATTACACTGACAATTCTCCAGTTCACATTTAAATGTTATTTAGTAGTTTATACAGCAAAAAAAAATGTTCATATACAGAGTTCACATGGAAAAATGGAATGTGCTGCAGTGGGACTCAAACTGTCAATGCTTGCTCATTAGGCAGATGCTCTGCCCACTGCACTATTGCTGTGCTGCTTCATTTGCATATATCTTCCTATTTATCCTTATCAGCCTTTTAAGCTGCTTTAACCATAGCTAAGCGATGGGCACACCCGTGCACCTACAGTTAGCTTTAATTGGTGTTTTAAAAAAAAATAAAATGGGTTTCTTTATTTACTTTTTCAGTACTGTTGCTGTTGTACACATGGGGAACTGTTGGTAGGGATATGCAGACACCTATGAGCGATCTCGCTCATCTCTTAGCACTTTCTGCTTTTCTACATTGCAGGGGCATGTTTATTCTGAGAGCTCTACTCTCAGACATGCCCCCTGCACTCATACATATTCTGTGTAAGCCTGGGAGCTCAGGCAGGACACCTTCATTAATATGCATGGCTTGCTGTCGTCCTGCTCCTAAACGGGCGCTTTCGTGCAGGACTAAGCTAGTCCTGCACAGAAGATTAGTGAACCTGGGGGAGTCTGATGGTGGAAGAAGCTATGTCTGGAACTGAATATGAATAGTCTGATGGCAGAAGAATATATGACTGGAACTGAATATGAATAGTTTGATGGTAAAATAAGCTATGTATGGAACTGAATATAAATAGTCTGTTGGTGGAAGAAGATATGTCTGGAACTAAATATGAATAATTATTTATTATAATTATTTTAGATTAGGGGAATGAGAATGACTAGGTATGTTGCTATCGGAACAAGTTCAGGGCAAACAATAATTTATGTCAAAGCCACAGCAAGAACAATGGGGGAAGCAACCCCATTATAAACTGTTAATGCTTGGCTAGTACAAGGTGCTAAGAGTTGCAATTAGCACTTTAAACTGAAACTGATCAATCGCGTAACATAAAAGTATTCTTGATAATCATGTAAGCAACTGTTGTAACATAACAAAGTTGTTTGCTACATTTCTCATATTGTAACATTTCATCATTTCTGCAAGGAGGTATTATGACTACAGTGAGCAGATGGAGATATTGCCCAGGAAAAACAAACTTGCTGTGTCGTTAGTTTGCTTATTAGATATGAGGCCCAGCCTTCTAAGCTTTTTTACATCTGCAATTATAGTAACTGCAAAAAAAAAAACAATATGTAAGATGTTGGTAAGCATAGACTCCAGTAAAATAAAAAAAACAGCAGCTAAAATGCACTAGTCTAAACTGTCTTTGCAACCTTACAGTATCTTAGATACATTCACTTATTACTAACATTTAAGTAAACTCACAGAATGTGTTAACTGCTTAAGCTAAATATTGCACTTCCCTATTTTTCCTTAAACAATAGGGCAAGGTCTGCTTTCATATTAAAATGAAGTTTGAGAAAGGAAGACCTAAGAGCAAGTTGATTAAACTATCTAACTACTGCATTCACCTGGAGAGAAATATTGTTAATCCCACCCTAATAATTCAAACAAGTGATGAATCAACATAAAGTCAGCAATATATTGCAAAAGTCGCAGTGTGAAGGAAACCGTGACAGACATTAAAAATAAATGCCCCTATCCACTTTTTCTACAGCCTGCATTTCCAACATGAAATTTAACATGTTAAAAATATCATAAAACAAAAAGCAAAAAAGCTTGTCATGATTTATTTTCAGTATCAATGCAGTGATTTCTCTTGAAATGTTTCATCTTTTCATGACATTATGGGACATATGCAGTTTCATATTACCTGCACAGACTTCTCACTAGATTTACAAGTCCTGGAGGCATTTTCTTTTTGTAGTCTTGTCACATTCACAGTGCTTGCATTCAGCAAGCAGCCATTCCCATAATTTTAAGTTTGCCAAGCGAAATTGACAATGTCAGTTTCAAATTAAAAATTTAGAACTTCATGCACCAAGAAAACGTTTCTCATAAAAAATTACAGTTATTCATGAATATGCAGCAGTGTGCTGGAACCTGAAAAGACCATGCTACTTATAAATGCAGGAACTACATTATCATTTAAAAGCATATTCCTGGCATTTTTAAAATTTAAGTCATCATTCTAGAAGGGACATTCTTTCTGTGCTTCTGCTTAGAGGTCTTGTTTTTTTTTTCTTTTCCTGTACTGCTTGTAAATATTGTCAAAGTAAGACGCTGTCCGGTTCGATTCTCAGCTAGAGCGTCTTCTGCGTGGAGACATGCGTGAATGGGCGTACCTTCGTTGAAGGTTGTGCGTCAGGCCTGGCAAGCCGGTACATAAAAATCAACTGCCAATCATTAGCAGACCGGAGTTCCGCTGTGGCGACCCCTAACCGGGAAAGCCGAAAGACACAAAACAGTTTTTTGTCTTTTGTAGCTGGGCTAAACAGCAGTGAGACTGCAAATTAAACTGGCATTGCACAATGGCACATCTTTGTGGGCTATGTTCCTGTGCATTTGATCTACATGGATAGTAGTCCTACAAAATTCTTTTATAGCCAGTTGTTACTGTGGTTTAGAATGAACTAAATTTCTAGGTGTTTACATCACAGTTCAGCTTAGGATATTAAGTACTGCTTGTTAAGGTATGCCTTTCACGATACAATTTTTGAGACTTTGACTTTCTCGGGTTGATGTTTATGTCCCTGTTTCCTGTCCTGTGATCACTCTTCCACCAGGATACTCAACCCTAAACCTTAAAGGAACATGTTCCATTTGATGTGACTTATCTTTTCTGCTTATTAACAGGAAAAGTCTTGCTTTTCTCCTAGGGCATTTCTGACAAAAATAGAGAGGCACAGACCCAACTTACTAATACATATCAAACCTTAACCCCAAACCTAACCCTGCACCTTGCCTTAGAAAAACCCTTTCCATAATATTACCACTATTCAGTCAAACCACATCCTGTGCTATCGGTATGGTCTAGAGGATGTTTGTTGGTGTTGTTTTAGTTTAGTTTAATTATTTTTGTGGTTTATTTACCGTGGGGTTTGGGTGTTTTTTGATAGCATTGTGAGTTCTTTACAATGATCTATCTGTATTTTGATTTTCTGCATTTTGAACTCTAAAAGTTTTATATATATATATATCTTCTTCTTCCTCTTTCGGTTGCTCCCGTTAGGGGTTGCCACAGCGGATCAACTGTTTCCATTTCTTCCTTTCCTCTGCATCTGGCTCTGTCACACCAACCATCTGCATGTCCTCTCTCACCACATCCATAAACCTTATCTTAGGCCTTCCTCTTTTCCTGTTACCTGGCAGCTTCATCCTTAGCATTTTTTTCCCAATATACTCAGCATCCCTTCTCAGCACATGTCCAAACCAACATAATCTTGCCTCTCTGGCTTTGTCTCCAAACCTTCCAACCTGGGCTGACCCTCTAATATTCTTATTCCTAATTCTGTCCATCCTCGTCACACCCAGTGCAAATCTTAACATCTTCAACTCTGCCACGTCAAGCTCTGACTCCTGCCTTTTTGTCAGTGCCACTGTCTCCAACCCATATAACATAGCTGGTCTCACTACCCTCTTGTAGACCTTCCCTTTTACTCTTACTGGTACTCGTCTGTCACAACTCACTCCTGACACTCTTCTCCACCTACTCCATCCTGCCTGTACTCTCTTCTTCACCTCTCTTCCACACTCACCATTACTCTGAACTGTTGATCCCAAGTACTTAAACTCATCCACCTTCCACACCTTTACTCCCTGCATCCTCACCATTCCTCTATCCTCCATCTCATTCACACACATATATTCTGTCTTAGTCCTGCTGACCTTCATTCCTCTTCTCTCTAGAGCATATCTCCACCTCTCCAGGGTCTCCTCCACCTGTTCCCTACTCTCACTACAGATCATAATGTCATCCGCAAACATCATAGTCCACGGGGCCTCCTGTCTGATCTCATCTGTCAACCTGTCCATCACCATTGCAAATAAGAAAGGGCTCAGAGCTGATCCTTGATGTAATTCCACCTCCACGTTAAACGCATCCGTCACTCCCACTGCAGACCTCACTGCTGTCACACTACCCTCTCACATATCCTGTACCACTCTTACATACTTCTCTGACACTCCCGACTTTCTCATACAATACCACAACTCCCCTCTAGGCACCCTGTCATATGCATTCTTTAAGTCCACAAAGACACAATGCAACTTCTTCTGACCTTCTCTGTACTTCTCCATCAACACTGTCAGAACAAACATTGCATCTGTAGTGCTCTTTCCTGGCATGAAACCATATTGATCACTAAACATCACCTAACTATCTTGACCTAGCTTCCACTACTCTTTCCCATAACTTCATGCTGTGACTGATCAATTTAATCCCTCTGTAGTTACTACAGCTCTGCACATCACCCTTCTTCTTAAAAATTGGTATCAAAACACTTTTTCTCCATTCCTCAGGCATCCTCTCACTTTCCAAGATTTCATTAAACAATCTGGTTAAAAACTCCACTGCCATTTCACCTAAACAGTACATATATATATATATATATATATATATATATATATATATATATATATACATGCATACACACACACATGATACAACTATACTTCACACACAACATTTGGTCAGCAAAGTTTTGTCATATTATTGTGCATAAATATCAGCTTGTTCATCATTAAAGTTTTTAAGTTTTATTATTATGAATGCATAGTCTTCTTGTTTCTAAGGAATAAGCTGCCTCTTTTTGCATTGCCAGTTTAGCTTGGTTCCTAAGTCAAAAGTGACATACCACTGCAAGCCCATACTCTACTAATTTAGTAGTTCTGCCAGTTGACCGTAACCTGTATAACGTTGACAAATGCAAGCCTTTCACTAGGGCTGTAAGGCTGAAGAAGCAAACTCCTCGATATTTTTCTATATGGAGTGTAATTGCATCCCTCCCTGAGTCATATTCTTCAGATTTCTACCTACCTGTTTTGCTCAACAACCCATAGGAGGGCATCTTATCAACCCCAAAGGAAGGGGTCACCCCCAAAGGAAGGTTCGTCTCTTCACCTTCCAATATGCCACATTCTTTTATGCAATGACTTTGACTTTTACACACAGCACCTTAAACTTGGAGTGTTAGTAGACATCTGAACCCACCCCCAACATGCCAACATGTCCCGGAATTGGAAACCTGCACCCTATGTAACCACCATTGTGTCCACCAGTCTGTGTTTCTTTCGAACTATGAACTGAACCATTCTTCTTACTTATTTCCCTTTCTCTATCCCTTCTTTCTTCCTATTCAATTGACCTGGCTAAGAAAACTAGCCATCCCTATGTTTAGGAACTGACTGTGTGATTCCTTAAACCTCTTGTATTGGATGCATATGGGATATATGCCAATGGACCTTTAAGGACATCAGGTGTTTCAGCTATATGGCAGTTCTGAATGCCCATGACTTTTTTCTTTACGAAAAAGGTCATGGACATTCAGAACTGCCATATACCTGAAACACCTGATGAACTTAAAAGGCAGTTTGCATATATCCCATGTACCTTTAACACAACAGATTTAATAAATCACATAGTGGAAACTCTAGCTTGGTTAGATTTTTCTGTAAGTTTTTACTGACTGGTTTGTCTGTGTGACCTTTTTAATTATTGTTTTATGTTCAGGAACCCCACATAATTAAGAAAAATAACCATTCCTGAGCTTCTGAATTTGAAATTGGATATACAACTTAAAGAAATAAAAATGTACCCCATGTAAATAAACCCCTTCGGGCTTGTCCTAAGCTGAGTCTTTATTCTATATGTCCATTCATATGTGACCATGTGCCCTGTCACTTCACCTTTCTTGGCCATAACTTTATTAATATCTTTCTGAAAGTGTTCATCTATCTTTGGAGTAAAAGCTAAACTCCATACCAAAGCAGAATAATCTTTAACCACACAATTTATGCTCCTGGAAACAAAACTTTAAACAACAAATGCCATTCAACATTAGCTGCACCAAATCTTTTGGCCACCTGCCTTATTTCTTTGCCACCTGAATGAATAATTTTGATATATTTTTTTGAGGCTGCTTTGTAAATTGATGCATCCCCACCTACCTAGTATCTATTTTGGCATCAAAAACATTAGTATGACACAAAATAGTTCTTGTACCTGAAACAAAAAAAAATTTTAACCAAACATTTCACCACCGTTCGTGTATTATCTAGACCTCCTTTTTAATAAATCCCTTTCTTGCTCTGATAATACAGATTTAATTAATACAAGGAGCTGTATTAATTAAATGTAAAAGAACATTCCATGCATTTCCAGTACTTCTTTTGATATTTGTATGTAACTAAGGCAAGTTTTAGAAGCCCATCAACCAAATTTCTTTATAAATTCTCCTGAGCACCTGTCTTTGAATACGTCTGATACTCCAGCTATTCTCAAGGAGTTTGATGAAAAACTTGCAGAATAAATGTCTGCCTGTTGTGGGCTCTTACAAAGCATTGTCTTAAAGTACTGGGCTTATGATACCTTTCCTTTTCGATCAACATCTATAGGGTCTAAGGACTGTACTGTGAATGGACATCACACTGGGCAGAGCAGGAGTTGCTCCTCCCTTTCAAGAATTATTTGATTACCTTTGCTAATCTGATCGGTCTTTTATCAACTTAACCACAAGAATCCCATCCTATCTATAATATGACATCTTTTCAGCATAGTATCCTAGCACTACATTGAGCATTCCCCTTAACATTTTGGTAATCCTAGCAATTTCAGTGGTATAAAGGGACAAAGCACTGACCACAGGCCAGGTGACCCAGGTTCAATTAGGTACACAGATGTCTGATGAAGTGGCAGGGAGGGATGCATGTTATCATCCCTGGGTGGGTGGGTGCGTGCTTCCATGGTTGTCTCCCGTGACAATCCCTGGTGAAGGCTAGGGATACCACACTGGGAGGTATGGGCCAAAGAGACAAATAGAGTGGGAACAAAGCTGAGCTACTGTGGAGGCAGAGTGATACACCACACATTGCTATTGCATGCCCTCACCTTGGCTAAGCAACATGGGGCACAAAGACAGGGGAGCGGTAACAAGGGTAGGTCAAACAATAGAAATCCCCTCAAAGTGGATGTCAATGGCTAGACCCTCAAGACATCCTTAAGTTCTGCATTGGCCCTAGTCCTATAAGAGAAAGTCTGTGGCATTAAGGAGGTGGCTGGCAGACCTTACAATGGATGTGGAGTACTGGAGCTGTTGGATGACACAGCAAGGAAAAAAAAATCCTCCAAAAAAGACATTAAAGTAATCCTTATGCTCTGACTGTATAACACAAAGAACAATATTACTGACCCTGTATAAGGAGGATATTTTTGGAATAATAGTGTGTGTCACATCCGTTAGCTGAGATAACAAGTCATTGGGAGTAATAGTGTGTGTCGTATCCGTTAGCTGAGATAACAAGTCATTGGGAGTAATAGTGTGTGTCACATCCGTTAGCTGAGATAACAAGTCATTGGGAGTAATAGTGTGTGTCACATCCGTTAGCTGAGATAACAAGTCATTGGGAGTAATAGTGTGTGTCACATCCGTTAGCTGAGATAACAAGTCATTGGGAGTAATAGTGTGTGTCACATCCGTTAGTTGAGATAACAAGTCATTGGGAGTAATAGTGTGTGTCACATCCGTTAGCTGAGATAACAAGTCATTGGGAGTAATAGTGTGTGTCACATCCGTTAGCTGAGATAACAAGTCATTGGGAGTAATAGTGTGTGTCGCATCCATTAGCTGAGATAACAAGTCATTGGGAGTAATAGTGTGTGTCACATCCGTTAGCTGAGATAACAAGTCATTGGGAGTAATAGTGTGTGTCACATCCGTTAGCTGAGATAACAAGTCATTGGGAGTAATAGTGTGTGTCGCATCCATTAGCTGAGATAACAAGTCATTGGGAGTAATAGTGTGCATCCCATCCATTAGCTGGGGTAACAAGTCATTGGGAGTAATAGTGTGTGTCGCATCCATTAGCTGAGATAACAAGTCATTGGGAGTAATAGTGTGTGTCACATCCGTTAGCTGAGATAACAAGTCATTGGGAGTAATAGTGTGCATCCCATTCATTAGCTGGGGTAACAAGTCATTGGAGGTAATAGTGTATTTGTCATCCATTAACTGGAGTAGCAGGTCATTGGGAGTAATAGTGTGTATCTCATCTATAAGCTGGGGTAACAAGCCTCTTCCTAAGGGCTGTCTTTGATAATTATACCTGACGTGAACCTAAACCCAATATCTTATAAACTCTACTAGCCCAAGAGACTGTATTATACGGATAATGATTTGCAAACTCTTCTAGCCTTTGGGACTGCAATTCACAACTACCTGCTGTTAAGTTGAACTGAATGACTGTAGTGTGCTCCTTACTCACCATTAATACACTAGATAGTGTAATCAAAACTTTAAAGAAGGCCACCAATGATCCTGAGATGTAACCAGGCAAAGGTTTTAACCTGTCTACAAATCCCCCCATATAATTGTTTTGAGATCATAACTCCTTTACTCCTTTACTAACCGACCTGGATCAAACTTCCAATCTCCTATATCCCTTCCTGAATGGGACCTTGTTGCCACATTGCATTTGGACCCAGATCCCTGAATCTTGCTAGGTATTAAATAGATAAATTATTATGTACTATCTTTACCAGCCATATTCCTAGCTGCATGTTATATTTAGTTTCAGACAATACAGAATATTTATTTATTTATTTATTTATTTATTTATTAATAAACAAAGAGGAAATGCCTTTCTGTAAACAATATTCCCTTCATGAAAGTAGTCTTGAACAGGCAATACATTGACCATCAAATGTCAAAATACCACCTCTTTCCTAATTCTTGAGCTACATCTGTACATATGTTTAAGTCATGGGTAGCCCCCAGTCTTCCTGCAAAAATGGCACATCATTAAATTCTATCAAAATTGGTATCATATCACCAAGTCCTCCTTGGTCCTTTCTGGCATCATCTACAATGTTTCTTCTCCTTCTCTTTCAACAGTGTGTCCATAGGTTTCACAAAGACTCTTCCTGAGGCCATCACCCTACAAGTAAAACCTGATAAAGTAAGAAAGGACATAATCTACTCTAACCTGACTTTCAATTTACTGTAGATGTAATCAATCTTGTCCTTCAGTAATGTTTTCCCTTTGGGAATCAGCTTGGTAGAACAGCGGGATAAAACCCTAACTAGGTTTGGAGACCCAAGTTCAATTATCAGATCAGGCACCTGACAAAGTGGAGGGATGGGCATGTCAATTCTATATCACTTCATCAAAGTGACACGTCAACAAACAGCATTTTATCAGAAATGCCGTTCATCAAATTCCACTCATGTGAGGTGCTGTGCCCCCCATACCTCCCGCTAACTATATATACTGACTCTGAGATTGCACTACAGTGGGGAAAGGGCAAATTTCCCAATCCTCACTGTACTGCGATCTCAGTATGAACAGTTCAACAAATCATGGCATGTTTGATGTAAGTATACCGAAAATGCCATTCAATTAACTGATTTTTAGCTGAACTGATAGGGACCTGGGCATGTCGATCTAGGAGGAGGAGGAAGTGGTAGAGGAGGATGCAAACAACCGTAATCCTTCAGAAATTGCTCATGGTGGGGATGAAAGTTCAGTGTAACAAGACACTACCTAGCTATATCCTTCATTAGCAAGTACAAGGAAACATGCACTCACAGGGGAAAGGTATTATGGGTTCTCAGAGTGATGTAGGTTGTTCATCCTCACCCATGTAGTGGGGTTAAGCTATTCAAATATCATCATTGCTGGTAAGCTGGTGAGGATTCAATCAGCCCTCATGGATGCTTCTCTAATGGCCCTCTCGATGGCTTGCAATCCTTTACTGTACATAGTAATTCCCTAATATAGGAAAACTTAAGAGTAGTCTGGCTCATAGATAAGTAGTACGCTAGTTGCCCTTGTGGGTTATTTTAAGCCTATACAATTTCCCCAAAAAAATGATCAAGCCAAGTGCCTTGTGTCTCAGTGTTAAACACCTTAACCATTATGTTAACTCCCACCTCAAAGATGTGGGAAATCTAAAAACGCTATGCTGCATTGGCTGGGAATTAAACCCAGGCCTCATACATGGTAGACAAGAATTCTCACAATGGACCACCCATGCTGAGGAGGCTTAATGGCAATCAGGCAAAGGGACAAAAACACATAGGAAAAAATGAACTTTACCCTGCAGGACCAGCTATGAACCACTTGGAATATAAATGTCTAAATCAAAAAATATTTGATTCTTTGTTGAACCTTCCAACTTACCCTCTACTAATGATGCAACTAACTAATAATCACAGATGTCTCAGAGTCTTTAACCATAGCTCTGTCTGAATTTCTCTGCCCCGATGATCAAAACAAAATCATTCAATAGTGAACTGCCCTCCCACTTGGATCATTCAGTTGCCAAATCCACTGACTGGCAGTGCTAGACTTCTTGCAGGCCACTGTTATTGTTGTGTCTTTTGGCTTTTCCCGGTTAGGGGTCACCACAGCGGAACTCCGATCCACTAATGATTGGCAGTTGATTTTTACATACCGAGTTGCCAGCTCTGATGCACAACCTTCAACGAAGGTACACCCATTCACGCATGTCTCCACGCAGAAGACGCTCTAGCTGAGAATTGAACCGGACAGCGTCTTACTGTGAGGCGACAATGCTACCGCAGCACCACCACCGCAGTGAACAACCAAAAATCTCCAAAAATGACACGCAACCTGCAATCCAAGTTTGTGTGGTCTGCATTATTTCTGTTGCATTACTGAAGAATGCATATTGCACTTTGCCATTTAACTTCTCAATGTTGTAATTGATCAACCCTCCCATCAGTGAAAATTAATTTTGTAGGAGGAAGAACTCTCCTGGGCATCTCTTAGCTACCAGTCTTACATGGATCACAGTGAGTTGAGTTAAATGAATGGCAAATGGGACAATCTACCAAGGTGAATTTTCTATATTTTCCTTTCTCCACACCAGTTTCAGTTTCTTATAGATGATACCATGGACCCTAAAATCTATCCACAATGGGAAGCCAGACCTAAAGTCCAACACCAAAAATGTCATAGTCCTCGACCAAGATGTAATATTCTCTGTAGACCCATCATTTCATTGGCATTTGTGGTTGGTACCACCTCATCATTAATAGTTATTTCTCCCTTGACTCCTTAAAAGAACCTCTACCTTGACCTCTGATGTTACCCATGTTCCAGCATTTCTAGGGACTGACACCTGTGTTAATAACTCTCCGTCTTGTCTGAAAGATTTGAAAACCATATGTAACCCACCACAATCTAATCAAACAGGACCATTCCTACAAGATGAACACTTACACATGTTGTAATTAAAGATCCAACAGTTTAGCAGGATGTGCCCAGTTCACCATAATATTCAGCCAGGTGAGAGAGTGCCTCACATCCTAATGTAAAGTTTTGTCCATAACCAAGCACTTCCTAAAAATCCTACCATACTGCAGGCAAGCCTGACCACCCCTTGCCTTATACACCACCCATATCGACAGGTAATACACCAGAATGGGAGCTGTTTGCTTACAGCTCTCCTCCAGTACAGCCAATAAAAATAAACAAACCCCAGTATCTACCTCTCCAACATCCCAGCCCTGAATTTAGGTTTATGCGTACTCGGGGTCACCGATGCAGCTGTTAAGTCCTTAATCCTGGTTCATCCTACTCTAGTATCATTTCTCCCACAATGACATACAGACATTTGAACATCTTAGTAAATTCCTCTGCCACATTTTTGTTTAATTGCTTGTGCAATATAAATACCAGTGAGATACCCTATGAATCCCCTTTTGACTCAGTTCTTTGAACCACTTGCATAATAGGTATCCTCAAACATTCCTGATGATCCCCTATATCCCAAACTGTACTAGCTGCTAGATGAGAAACCACCCTAAGTCATCCCATAACTCATTAGAACCTATGCGGTATGGAATATTACACATCTGGAAGTCTGCACACAACTTCCATTCCAGAGTATTTTATGAAAAATACATTTAAAAAGCATAAGATAAACCAATTTAAGTCTTTTGTGAACAATAGAATGCATTAAAACAGTACAAATAGCAATGTTATCAGTAAGTAGTCTTTACAATGATAATAGTCAGTGGATTCAAAGTTTTTCCATAAATACTATAATATATTATAATGCACACTAACCCAAAATTATATTTTTGACTATACTTTCAAAAACAAACTGTCATATCTTAGAAACCATACAACCTAGACAAATATTGCTAGAACATATTTGTTAGCTATGAAGAGGATGAAGAATGGCAAGGCTGTTGGTCAAGATGACATACCTGTGGAAGCATGGAGGTGTTTAGGTGAAATGGCAGTGGAGTTTTTAACTAGATTATTTAATGAAATCTTGGAAACTGAGAGGATGCCTGAAGAATGTGTTTTGGTTCCAATTTTTAAGAATAAGGGTGATGTGCAGAGCTGTAGTAACTACAGAGGTATTAAATTGATCAGTCACAGCATGAAGTTATGGGAAAGAGTAGTGGAAGCTAGGTTAAGAAGGGAGGTGATGATTAGTGATCAGCAGTATGGTTTCATGCCAGGAAAGAGCACTACAGATGCAATGTTTGCTCTGAGAGTGTTGATGGAGAAATACAGAGAAGGTCAGAAGGAGGTGCATTGTGTCTTTGTGGACTTTGAGAAAGCATATGACAGGATGCCTAGAGAGGAGTTGTGGTATTGTATGAGGAAGTCGGGAGTGTTAGAGAAGTATATAAGAGTGGTACAGGATATGTACGAGGGTAGTGTGACAGCGGTGATGTCTGCGATGGGAGTGACGGATGCATTTAAGGTGTAGGTGGGATTACATCAAGGATCAGCTCTGAGTTCTTTCTTATTTGCAATGGTGATGGACATGTTGACAGACAAGATCAGACAGGACTCCCCGTGGACTATGATGTTTGCAGATAACATTGTGATCTGTAGTGAGAGTAGGGAGCAGGTGGAGGAGACCCTGGAGAGGTGGAGATATGCTCTAGAGAGAAGAGGAATGAAGGTCAGCAGGACTAAGACAGAATATATGTGTGTGAATGAGAGGGAGGATAGAGGAATGGTGAGGTTGCAGGGAGTAGACATGGTGAAGGTGGATGAGTTTAAATGCTTGGGATCAACAGTTCAGAGTAATGGTGAGGGTGGAAGAGAGGTGAAGAAGAGAGTACAGGTGGGATGGAGTGGGTGGAGTGATTTGTAACAGACGAATACCAGTAAGAGTGAAAGGGAATGTCTACAAGAGGGTAGTGAGACCAGCTATGTTATATGGGTTGGAGACAGTGGCACTGACAAAAAGGCAGGAGTCAGAGCTGGACGTGGCAGAGTTAAAGATGTTAAGATTTGCACTGGGTGTGACGAGGGTGGACAAGATTAGGAATAAGTATATTAGAGGGTCAGCCCAGGTTGGAAGATTTGGAGACAAAGCCAGAGAGGCAAGATTACGTTGGTTTGGACATGTGCTGAGGAGGGATGCAGAGTATATTGGGAAAAAGATGCTAAGGATGAAGCTGCCAGGTAACAGGAAAAGAGGAAGGCCTAAGATAAGGTTTATGGATGTGGTGAGAGAGGACATGCAGGTGGTTGGTGTGACAGAGCAAGATGCAGAGGACAGGAAGAAATGGAAACAGATGATCTGCTGTGGTGACCCCTAATGGGAGCAGCCGAAAGAAGAAGAAGAAGATATTTGTTAACCAGGCATCATAAGGTATCATATGCCAACAAGAAATTCCTCTATGAGTGCATGTTTACTGAGATAGTTACAGAAATATGAAACATATGATTAATTGTATAATTACCAATATAAATAACACTGGATATTGCCCAAGATATGCAACTCACATTACAAATTTCAAAGAGATTTCTCTTCAAGAATATATGAAATTTCACATGATGTCATATGACAGTCTGTAAGTCACATGTTTTTTGAAATATTGAATACATATGGAAATATTATTTATTTCCATAACCACTGACAAATAACTAGCAATATCTCAGGTATAGTGTGATATAAAAGGACACCGACAATCAGTTTCCCTGTATTCCACGATGGCATATCACATCATGCCCCACAATATCATGTAGGGCTCTCAGGTATGAAAGTGAAATAAATATGAAAATATGAATAATAAGTGAAAAACAGTGATGAATGTTTCTGCTGCAGGACATTCTAGGTTAACAATCTCAGTGCCATTTTGTTAACAACTCCTCACCCTTTCAAATAATGCTTATTATTAGCTGATAAATCACTTAGTTAAAGAAGACAGACCCAAGAAAAGGTCTGGACACCATAAGGAGCTATGGGTATGAACTGAAGGTATACAAAAAAGGTTCATAGGTTCATAGGTAGGTATTAGGCTATTGGCTCTGGGGTCTGTATAAGCGTAGCCAAAAAGGTCCCCTGCTTTTGCCACCTAAGAAAATTATTTTCCTGTGCCCC
Source organism: Protopterus annectens (assembly GCF_019279795.1). NCBI lineage: Eukaryota > Metazoa > Chordata > Ceratodontiformes > Protopteridae > Protopterus > Protopterus annectens. The sequence goes on along the minus strand of NC_056745.1, from coordinate 1,434,903,782 downwards.
TGTCAAGTAGTTCTGCAGAAGTGATCCCCGGGGTGAATTTTCTATTTCCCATCCAGTCGTCAAGGTTTTTCTTAAAGAGGGCCAATGAGGAGCTTTGCTTGACATGAATGGATAGTTTGTTCCAGTGTAAGGGAAGTCTCTGGGACAGGAATATATCCCTCCAGCATGTTCTGTTTATTGTGGTGACAAGGTTTAGGTCCCTGGAGCATGTGGTAAGGAGAGATTGGGATTTCTTTAAGTGTAGCATGTCCAACAGCTCTGTGTTTGACATAGCTTTGTATGTTAGGCAGAGATCGCCTCTGAGTAGGCGATATGTGATGGAATAGAGCTGGGGTTTTTTGAGACGGTCTGCGTATGGCATCTGTTTGAGGCTGGTAATCCTCTTAGTGAGGTATTTCTGTAGCCTTTCCAATTGTTGTAGGTGTCTTGTGACATACATGCCAAACAGGGCATTGTACTCTATAATGGGTCTGATGAGGGATGAGTAGAGAGGAACAACGATTTCCTTTTTTCTAGAAGAGAACTCTTTTGTGATGAGGTGTACCATGTAGAAGGATTTCCTGACTACAGTGGTGATGTGGTTATTAAGGGAGAGACTACTGTCCATCTGTGTCCCAAGGTCTCTTATCACACTTTCAGTGTTTAGCGAGCTACCGCCTATGTGGTAGCTCATGGGTATCGAGTTTTTCCCAAAGGGGATGGCAATGCACATCTTGGCATTGAGCTTGAGGCCATGACTTTGACACCAGGCATCTGTCTCTGTGAGGCCCTTTTGTAGAATGTCTACATCATTAGGTGATGCTATTATAGCTCCCAGTTTGCAGTCATCTGCGAACTTTGTTAGCCAAAGACCTTCTATGTTGGCCTGCACTTCAGAAATGTAGATGCCAGACAGGACAGGACCCAGGACCGAACCCTGTGGTACTCCACTCATCACTAGTCTGACGTCGGACTTAGAGTCGGCTATTTTTACTATGTGGGTTCTGTCAGTGAGCCAGTTGGCCATCCATCTTGTGACATAGGGATTTATGCCCAGTTTAGTGAGTTTATCTATAATTCCAGAGTAGGGGATGGTATTGAAAGCCTTGGCGAGGTCAAGATAGGCTGTGTGCACTACCTTGCCCTCATCTACAGCTCTAGTGACTGCTTCAAAGAAGTCAATCAGGTTTAGTAGACATGATCTACCTTTTACAAACCCAAACTGAGTGGGGTCCAGGGTTTGGAGGTTACTTATGTCTCTGTTTATAAGCTCCAATATGATATGTTCCATGGCCTTGCAGACCAGGCTCATCAGGCTAATGGGGCGGTAGTTTCTGGGGTCCGTGGTGGCACCCCCTTTGTGGAGTGGGATAACCATTGCTGTGCACCATTCAATAGGCACATAGCCTGAGGTGAGGCTATGATTAAATGCGGTACTTAGGTGGGGTGCCAGTTCGTTCTGTAGTTCGTGCAGTACGCAGCCTGGGATGTTGTCTGGTCCCATGGATGCTGTGTTCTTGACTTTGGAGAGTGCGATCTTTACTTGTTCATCCATGATTACAGGGGCTTTGCATTCTTCTGGTATTAAGATGGGCCCTTTGGAGGGTGAGAGCGGGGTAAAGTTAGGACAGAAACTATCTGCCAGGATGTTGGCAATATCAGTTGGTTCTGTATATTTAGTGCCATTGTGCTGTAGCTCAGAGCAGATCTGAGTGTTGCTATTGAGATTCTTGACATAGCTGTAGAATGCTTTGTGGTTGTCTTTGGAATCAGTGGCAATTTTATTTTCATAATTGGCATTGGAGGACTTTATGAGAGATCTCAGCTTCTTTCTGAGGCTGACTAGAGAGTTCCTCCAATCTTGGGATTTTACTCTTTTTTTCAACAGCTTCAGATTGGCTGTCTTTTTTTGGAGGATAGCATCTTGGTTCTGTTGGAGGTGGCATGATCCATGCACTCGTGTATTTGCTTATACAGTGCATTTTTGTAAGATTCAGCAGTTGTACCTCTATTTTCCGTCTGCATGGGTGTCGTGAAGTTTGCCACTTCTGACTTAAGAAGCATGAAGTTAACGTTGAAGTAGTTTTTGACAGTGGTTTCCTTAATGGCGGGTGGGACATGGATGTCAAGGGTGATTAGCTTGTGGTCAGATCTGACCAGTGAGGAGTTGACCTCTGGCATGGAACATGGGTTCCCCATATTGGTAATGACCAGGTCCAGGATATTGCTGCCCCTGGTGTGGGTGTGGATAAGCTGATCCAAGGCGCTGGAATTTATGAATTCCAGAAAACATTGAGCGAATGAGCTGGTATATGAGTAGTTTTCCCATTTGATGGTGGGATAGTTGAAATCACCCATAATTAAGGTATTGGGTTGTACCTTAATATTTTCTAGTATCTTAAGAAATGAAGAGTGGGAATCCTGGGGCATGGTGGGGGATCTGTAACAAGCTACAACCTGGATTGCAGTCTTGCCCAGTGTTAGTTGCACTTGGATAATTTTGGATGCATTATGAAGAGCAACTAGCCTGGAGGTGCTATAGGCTTGAGTTAAACCTTCAGCAGCATGCATACCCTGCCTGTCCTTTACCACATCCAGGCTTGCCTTGTCTGAGAATTCAAGAAAAGCATCAGCACTTGCTTTAATCTATTCAAACAACTGCCGTTCATGTTACCGTTACTTGTATTTTTGGGCTCCTGCTGCATGATCGTATTGCTCAGTTGCTCCAGGCTATTTCTGGCAGTACTTGATTCTCAGGCTTGGGGAGTGATCATCTCTGGTAAACCACTTTAGGCGCTCAAGTCTTTCCTCTTAAATGAGGCAATTACTTCCTTTTTCACCAGGGCCATCTACCTCTGAAATCAGCAGTGAGTAACAGCAGTGCTCAGACTTTGGTCTCGTACAGCTTTCCTTGCCATCTTGGATACGACAAGAAAGAAGAAAATAGAACAAGAAGGGGACAGGGAAGAGCATGTAATAATACTAAAGCCATCTACATTCCCCAGTGAGCTGAGGATGTGAGGAACGGGGAAGGGAGGAAACAATAACAGGCAAAGGGAGAAACATTCTTGTCTCTTTTCTTTTACTTGTATGTTTTTTCCCCATCTCACGGATTTTGCATTCCTGTTGTTATTCTCTTCACAGTATCCAAAAAACTGCATCAACTGTGGAAACCTCGAGACCTCTTGTGGAAATAACCCTTGGTCCTCAAATCCTCTGACATCACAAGAAACTATAGTATGTGTTAAGACACAACAACTAACAGAAAAGAGGAGGTTCAAGTGAGCCCAACTAGATGACCCCTTATTCTAATAACCATGCAAAACTGAGAGTAAAACAATACCTAGGGACCTGCCAACTGCCATGTGCAATTTTCCACATTTCCTCATTTTACCTTTTGCTTTTTACTTTTTATTATCTATAGGAATAAAAAGAAATGGCACCCTTTCATGTTCTCTCTTCTCTCTCTCTCTTTTTATTTATTAATTTATTTGCGTAGTAGGCAGCTAAAATATCCATCCTTACCACATATTAAAATCAAATCCTAAGATCTGTCTGTGGAACAGAACACATACATTTGCAGGTAACAACTCAGAATTTGTAGTCCTTTTCATACAAGCCTCAGTGCCACAACTTCCATCACCAATATGCTTAACTACATACTTTGAGGTTAAACTGACTGTAAAAAACAGACGTTCCTGGAATGAACCGGGAAACAGATTATCTACATCTGCATGGAGTCAGTAATTCCTGTTTCCATGACGCACGCAACATTCTTACCTCTCAACTGTACAAATTTTCACAGAATGTCCAGGTTTTTCCCTCATATTTTTTGTCCACTTTACATAAAATTGTGGTTTTCTGGCAAATTAGTGGCAAATCATTAAAGATTGAACTTAGAAAATAATGACAGATATTTAAGTTTCAAACTTCATACCCTTCAGAAAATTCATGATAATGCAAAACCTGTTATTCTATAAACTTTCAAATGTTTTAAGAGCAATATTTAAAAAATGTACCTATTTTTGGGCCATTGTTCCCCTTTTATTTATGGATTTGTCGAGATTTCTTGCTCTAAGAGGTTGAGAGGCATGGCACCATTGTAAACAGACAATTTACATCTTTTTTAAATGCTGCCCTTTTTGCCATCAGGACTCATTGAGCTGTCATCATGACCTTGACATGGCTAGCTTAAGGACACCTTGATATAACTAACAGTAGAAGAGAAAATAATATAATTTTTTTTTTTTTTTTTTGTTTAAACATGCATCGGAGCCCATGGATAGGGTTAACCAAGCATTCTAACCAATCCTAGCTTCTAGAGTTCATAGGTTCATAGGTGTGTACTAGGCTAATGGCCCTATAGCCTTGACAAGCCTAGCCCATAGGATTACCCTGGCATCATGCCACCAGACCTTAGTTCCCAGTGCCTCTGTCGAGTAGAGCCACTGGAGTGATCCCTGGGGTGAATTTTCCATTTCCCATCCACTCATCAAGATTTCTCTTGAAGAGGGTCAGTGAGGTGCTCTGCTTGACATGTATGGGAAGTCTATTCCATAGCATGGGCAGTTTCTGGGCTATGAACCTGTCCCTCCAGCATGTTCTGTTGATTGTGGTAATGAGGTTGAGGTCTCTGGAGTGTGTGGTGTGGAGGGATTGGGATTTCTTTAGATGTAGCATTTCTAACAGAGCTGGGTCAGACATGGCTTTGTAAGTCAAGCAGAGATCGCCTCTAAGTAGGCAATATGAGACAGAGAATAGTTGGAGTTTTTTTTGTCTGTCTATATAGGGCAAATGTTTAAGGCCTAGGATTCTCTTTGTGATGTACTTTTTCAGCCTCTCCATTTGTTGCAGGTGTGTAGTGAGGTACATGCCAAATATGGCATTGTACTCAATGAATGGCTTAATGAGGGAAGACTAGAGGCAGACAATGACCTCTTTCTTCCTGGATGCAAAATCCTTAGCAAAGAGATGTGCCACATAGAAGGACATTCTGACCACAGTGGCAATGTGGTGGTCAAAAGAGAGGTTGCTGTCAACCTGTGTTCCCAGATTTCTTATAATGCCTTCTGTGTTCAGTGAACTACCATTGATGTGGTAATTCATGGGAAATGGGTTTTTCTCAAAGGGGATATCGACACATTTTTTGGCATTGAGCTTAAGGCCATGGTTCTGACACCAGTCATTGGCCTCAGTGAGGCCTTTCTGTAGGATGTCAACATCACTTGGGGAGTTAATAATAGCCCCCAACTTGCAATCATCTGCAAACATTGTCAGCAAGAGTCCCCTCATGCTGGTCTGGACTTCAGAGAAGTAGATACCAAACAGGAGAGGACCCAGGTCCTAAGCCTGTGGGACTCCACTTGTGACTGGTCAGCAGTCTGACTTGGAGTCAGTTACTTTCACACTGTGAGTTCTACCTGTGAGCCAGTTTGCAACCCACCATGTGATACAGGGGTTGATGCCTAGCTTAGTGAGATTTTCTATGATTCCTGAGTGGGGAATGGTATCAAAGGCCTTGGCCAGATCAAGGTAGGCTGTATGAACCACCTTGCCTTCATCCACAGCTCTGGTGACTGACTCAAAGAAGTTGACCAAGTTGAGCAAGCATGATCTACCCTTTAAAAAACCAAACTGTGTGGGATCCAGAGTTTGTAGATTCCCTATATCCTTGTTTATTAGGTCTATGATGATGCGTTCCATAGCTTTGCATATCAGACTCATCAGGCTAATGGGGCGATAGTTCCCAGGGTCTGTAGTTCCTCCTCCTTTATGCAGAGGGATGACTGTAGCAGTGCACCATTTGGTAGGGACAAAGCCTGAGGTGAGGCTGTGATTGAACAGGGCACACAGGTGAGGTGCCAGTTCACACTGTAGTTCATGTAGAACACAGCCAGGGATATTGTCAGGTCCCATAGAAGCTGTATTCTTGGCTTTGTACAGTGCTGTTTTAACCTGTGCAGCAGTAATACTGGGTGCCTGTCAATCTACTGGTATTGTGACTGGCCCTTGGGGGGGGAGAGGGGTAAAGCTGGCACTGAATCTGTCAGCCAATATATTGGCAACATCTGTTGGCTCAGTATAGGAGGTACCATTGTGCAGTAGCTCAGAGCAAATCTTGGTATTGCCGTGGAGATTCTTTGCATAACTATAGAAGGTCTTGTGGATGTCTTACCTATTGGCTGTCATTCTGTTTTCATAGCTAGCTTTAGAGAATTTGATGAGGGATCTCAACTTTTTGTTGAGGCTGATAAGAGAGTTTTTCCAGTCTTGGGATTTCATCTTATTCTGCAGCAGTTTGCTCTTTCTGTTGTAGAGTTTGTTTATGGCAGGGGACCACAAGATTGACTTCCTTTTTTGGAGGAGAGCATCTTGGTTTTATTGGGTATGGCAAGATCCATGCATTTGTGTACGTGTTCATACAGGGCATTTATGTATGATTCAGTGGTCATGCAACTATTCCCCATTTGCATGGGTGCTGTGAAGTTAGCCACTTCTGTTTTTAGGAGGCCAGAGTTAGCTTTGGAGAAGTTTTTCATGGTGGTTACCTTTGCGTGGTGGGGGGGGGTGGTGGATTTCCAAAGTGATTAGTTTGTGGTCGGATCTAACCAGGGAGGAGTTGACTATTGGTGTAGAGCAACGGTTGCCCATGTTAGTAATGACCAGGTCAAGGATGTTGCTACCTCTAGTGGAGGTAAGAATGAGCTGGTCCAGGGCATTGGAATTAATGAATTCCAGGAAACGTTGGGGAAGTGTATTGGTACATGAGTAGTTTTCCCAGTTAATGGAGGGGTAGTTGAAGTCACCCAGTATGATAGTGTTAGATTGGACCCTAATATTCTCCAGGGTGCTTAGGAACAGGGATTGTGAGTCTTGGGACATGTTTGGGGACCTATACCAGGCTATGACCTGAATCACTGTCTTACCCAATGTTAGCTGCACCTGAAGTATCTCTGATGCATTATGTTGGGCTACTAGTCTGGAGGTGTGCACATCCTTTATGAATATGGAAACACCACCACCTTTGGAGCTTCAGTCCAAGTTCTGGGGCCAAAAGGTGTGGAATGAGTTATAGCCTGGTAGTGCAGGGTGCTTTCTGCTGCCTTGAACCAGGTCTCTGTTATGGCACAAATGTCGATGTTCTCCATTTTAAGGAGTGCTTCAAGCAAGTGCATTTTGAGATTTAGACTTCTAGCGTTGAGCAGCATGACCCTCAGATTGCATTTGTTTGTAGCTGTTATGGTGGTAATTTGGTGTTTGGAACACCGCCTAAAAAAGGCCAGTATCTGGAAGTCCAGGGGTGACAGATGCAGGCCATCTCTGGCAAAGCATCGAAGTCTGTCAATCATGTCATCCCAGGCAGACAGATACTGGATCCTCTTAAAATGCTGATGCTTTGTAAACCCAAGCAGCTTAGCAAGAACAGGTTTTTATCAGACATGGGGCAGAGTGCCCTCTATTTTCTAAATGTAAATCAAGCATATTATTCCTGCACTTAGCTCTCAAAATCTTTGCTCAAGAATTCTGAGCAATAACATCACACAAAGACTTGATGGGATATACTAGACATGACACTTCATATCTTGAGCTGGAATGTAAATGGAATAGTAGACAAAATAAAGAGAAGTGGTATTTAACTATATAAGAAGGGGAAATATTACTGTAACACTTCTTCAAGAAACATTTGTAAACAGAACAAATAGCAGATATACCGCAGAATGAAGTAAAGCAGGGATACAATTTAGAAGCATGGGATGGTCGAATGGTTGAAAGAGAGGACTAGTGACACTAGTAAGGAGCAACTCAGGTCTAGACATTGATGAATGTTTCAGAGATAAACAAAGCAGATATTTACTTTTGTAGGAATATTGGGACAGCAATAGAATAACAATAACAAACATTTACATCCCTCCTAAAAGTTGCAAGAGGGAATTAAGGCAATTAATACAAGAGATAGTAGGGGCACACCAGGGTATACTATTAGTCACAGGGGACTGGAACTTTATACAAAACAAACAAGATTTAGACGGGGCCCTAGAAGGATACACTTAACAGAAGGGATATTCCTAAAGAGAAGTGCTTACCTAAGCATTCAGCTGGGATGACATGAGAGACACACTGAACACAGAATTTACATTTTACTCAACCAGACATAAAACGAAGGCAGGGCTAGATAGAATTTATGTATCCACAAAGCACAGATATTTAGTACACAGTATAAGTACCCATCCCATGCTACTGTCAGATCACTCGCCAGGGGAAATTAAGATCAAAAGAGCCAAAGTGATAGAAATGGAAAGGCACTTGGGGCAGGAGCACACTGGTGGGATCATCAGGGGAAAAGGGAGAAATATGTAAGCTTTCTAAAAGAGAAAAAATTAAATTTGAGCTAGAAGGGGAAAAAAAGGAATAGAACTTTTAGATGAATATAAGAACTGCTTGAAATGTGGGTCTATATTAGATCACCGAATGCTTAGGTTAGCGAACGGTGATTAGTCGACCCCATGTAAGCGAAAGCTTACAAAACCGAACTGTCAGAACAGCAATTTTTTTTCCAAGGGAAAAAAAATCTCTGTTCCAACAAAAAAAAAAAAAAAGAGAACACTTTAATACATGATATTAAGTGGGTGTCTTCGCCCCCCACACCCCCTACTTAAATATATCAACTCCAAGACCACACTACAGTGCTGAAAACGGCAAACTACTGAAGCGGCCAAGCAAATTCTTTCCCAGGGAAAGAATTTGCTTACATGCCGCTTCGATATTTTGCCATTTTGGTGTTTACAGCTCGACCAAGTTGCATTCGCTAACCTACGTCTTCGGTCAGCTGATAGGAACCCTGAACTGTAAACTCAGAATAATAGAACAGGAGAAGTGGGAAAGGAAGAGAATGTGGCAAAAGTAGAAATTAGCAGAGATAGGAGACCTCCAGAAAAAAGAAGGAAACAACTGAAAAAGAAGAAGAAATGCTGAGAAAGCTAGAAGGGAATTGGCTTGAGAAGCAGGAATTGAAGCTGAACAAAACCAAATATATTTTATGAATTCCCCAAGATTTCAAAACCTATGAGCATTGACATGGACAACAAAAAATAAAAAGGCAAATAAATAAAATTAGAGATCCAAAAAAGGAGAGATAACTCAAGACCCAGTAGCTTTAGGGAAAGTCTTTCAAAATATTATGGGCAGCTTTACTCAATGGGAGAGTGAAAACTGGGAAGAGCTATTTGAAAGTTTCATAGACATTTTCAAAATGAAAAGAATATCTAAAATAGAAGGAGAGGGTATTCTTAGGCCAATGAGAATAGAAGAGATAAAGCAACAAATAGAGAAACAAGCAAAGGGAAAAACACAGAGGTGGGATGGCATTCCAGTAGAAATATGGAGATATAACAAGTATGTCAGTCATACTGGACTGGCACATTTTGTTTAACTAAATAATGGAGCAGCAAGAAATACCTAACACAAGGAAGCAAATGGTTATATCAGTTACACCCAAGGAAAGGAGGGATTTACTGAATGTGGCATCATATAGACCAATAGCAGCACTGAACCATGACTATAAGATATGCTCATGTATTAAGGAAGAGAGGCTAGCAAAAATATTACCAAACATTATAAATCAAGACCAATTAGGGTTCATTAAAGGACGAAAAATGTCTCACAATATATATCTGGTAAATTAAATACATCAGATAGTAGAACAGCAGCAAAAGCAACTTCTAATAATATAAGACAAAAACCAAACCAGCTACTGGGATTAACAGTATGAGTGTGAAAAAAAACAATAGATGTGGTAAAAATAATAAATATCTACTCATACTGAAACACGGCCAGGTTATAAAACTTTATTGTATAACAACTGGTAAGGACTTTCGCAGATAACCCTTCCTGCTTCCTCAGACCAAACAAGTCAAAGTTAACTTCAAAACTTTTAAAACCTCATTTTAAAAATCAAACACCAATAGAAAATGAGTAATAATTAAGTAACCTCTATCTATCGTCATCAGTAACAATGTAACAAAATCCTATACAAGCTCTTTGCGTAAATACACATTCTTAAACTCTATACACAATAAAGAGATACGATAAAAGAGTAAGATACGTGAACTAAACAAAAAACTCAAACCTATTTCAGATGCTGTAACAAACTAATCAGCTGTGTTGTCAAATTAATTATGCACAAAGCTTTGTATAAAATAAATAAATATTGCGCACACTTGATGAGGCATGAAAGATGCTTAAAAAATTCACTAATGCTTCATATGCCTTTTTCATTCCAAAGACTTTCAAGCATGACTGTTGGTTAATTTACAAGCTTCTTCTGATAATTAAAACATCACATATTAACTTCAATTCTAAAAAGTCTATGTCTTTATTAAGTGCTGTTCACATTGTACAGACAAACTATATAACTGCAATGATAATGGACAATTTTAGCTAAAGATTACATTCACTAACATAAAACGGTATATACAAGTTCTTAAAATACATTAAATGTAACATCATTATTTATGCTAACTAAATAGAATATACCTAATGTATCTAGTCAACTATTTACAAACATGTTCCTGTACTTTTCTAGTCCTGATGAACTTATATAATGGAAACAAAGTACCCAATTATTGTAACTATCTCTGTAATGCAAAAATCAAATAAAACAACATGAAGATGACCAAAAGTCCTTCTGTAAACACAGTAATCCAGAATGAAAGAAACAACAACAAATGTTCTCATGAGATTATTGGTGCTTTTGAGTTTTAAATATATGCCTTTAGAGTTTGTATTTCATTGTGTTGGATCTGATGAAGGAATTGTTTCCGAAAGTGCTTATCCTGTGTGCACTTCATTAAATTTTATGTTACGAGCTGTGGTAGCCCTACTGTTGTTTCTTTGGGTCTATATTATATAAATGAAGCGTTAAAATGTCGACTCACCTTTGATCGACCCCTATTTCTTGAAGCTGCGCAACATCAAATGGCCATATCATCAGTTTCTTTCCAAGGGAAAGAAATCGGTTGGCCGTTCTTTTAAATCTTCCCTTTTCTCGACTGTAGTGTGATCTCGGAGTTAGTATATTTAGTTAGGGGGGGTGTGGGTGGGCACAGCTCCCCACAATGGGGGGTGTGGGGCAAAGTCCTTCCCACTCTAATAGTGTTTGTTGTAATGTGTTGTTTGTGTGCTTGGGCTACCAATTTCTTTTTCTTGGAAAGAAATCGGTGATTTGAGGGTTTAATGTTGTGCAGTTTCGAGAAATAGTGGTCGATCAAAGGTGAGTCGACATTTTAATGCTTTGTTTATGTAATATAGACCGGTTTCTTTTATTTTATCGCTATAATGCAGTTTGTCATAAATTAAATAAACTACTCTTTTTACCAACCTAACTAAAACTACAAGTAATACATAATCCCTTGCACCCTGCTACATCTACACATGAGCAGTTGTATTAATAAAGCATTACTTTGTATAAAATAAATGTTGTGCATGCTCCATGAAGCACTACAATTCTTAGAAATTCATGAATATTTCATGTGCGTTTTTCAAACAAAAATCTTTCAAACATGCCTGTTGGTTAATTCACGAGCTTCTTCTAATAGTTGGTACATGACATATTAGCTTCGGTTCTAAAAAAATCTACGCATTTTTAAAGAGTTGTTCACTTCATGCAGACATACTATATAACTGTAATAATGGCAGACAACGTTAACTGAAAGTTACATTCACTAACATGAAACAGTATATACACATTCTTAAAATACATAAAATATAACTAGCTTGGGACAATTAGTTATGCTAACCAAATAAAATTATACCTAATTTATCTCTTCCAGTGTTTAAAACAAAAAAAAAAGCACCTCGGAAGAATGACCGACACCCAAGTAAAATTAATTGAATTTATTGATCCAAAGCACAGAACACAGCAGTATCTAGTCCCGTGTTTACAAACAAGTTCCTATACTTTTCCATTCACAGTGGACTTATATAATGGAGACAGAAAACCTCATTATTGTGGCTAGCGCTGTAATGCAGTTTGGCATGTTTTATATAAACTACTCTTTCCCACCCTGACTAAAACTACTACATCTTCACATAAGCAGTTGTATTAATACTGTTACCTGTAAAGGTGTCTACACTGAAGAACTGGTCTAAGGGGTACAGACATATTTAAACCTTAAGGGCCATCAGCATTCAACCTAATTATCTATAATGTTTCCTTATGTTCACTTCAATTTATAACATCTCCCATTCTATCACCTACACTAATAACTTCCACAGCCATAAATCTAAAATAATGATGTTCATTAGTATTTGCAATCTGTTTGGCTATTGCATTATTTGTGTTACATGTACATATATTGTATAGGTGTTTTCTAATTCTATCTCTGAACCATTAATTGCTTTTTCCCATGTAAAATGCCATACATGTGACATAATAAGCTAAACAGAGCATGTGTTCCCTATTACATTTTGCTTCCACATTAAACATAAACATTTTTCCTGTGACAGGATGTATACATTGATTGCTAGTATCAATATTATTACAAAAATTGCATTTACCACATGGTCTAGCCCCAACAATTCTATGAACTCCTGGTGACCACTTATTACTCTGACTCAACAGTTTCTTAATGGATTTTTTGTTCTTATATCTAAACTTAGGTTGAGTCCCTACTATTTGTTGAATCTTAACATCAGTCATTAGTATGTCCCAATGTTTCTGGATGACATTTATAATTAAATAAGTATTGGTACCAAAGAACATTGAAAATTTCACAGGTTGTCCCTCTCTCTTGGAATGTTTAATTTGATTTATCTGGTTATTACCCTCTGACAAATATGGTTTACCCTGAGTATATCTTAGTTCCTTTACTTGATCTATGATCTTATTTATTTCTTGTAGTTTATATCCCCTAGCTGAAAAGTTATTACTCAAATTCTCCAGCTCTTTATTAAATTGGATTTATTCCGCATTTAACCTTGATGTCTTAATCACCTGCCCCTTGACCACAGTAGGAAATATGTAAGATGGGTGCATGCTAGATCTATGCATACGAGCGTTACAATGACATGGTTTCTGATAAATCTCTGTAGTAATCTGGCCTTTCTTATCCAACTTCAAACAGACATATAAAAATTCCAATCATTGATTGGAAGCTTTTACTTCAAATCTTAAATATTCAGTCGATAAAATAACATGTTGGTGGTAAACACATCATTTGTGTGTATATACTGATCTCCCCGTATGGCCATTGCAAGATTGGTGTAGCTTTTGGCACATGAACTTCTAATAATATGTTTGGCTGTAGAAAAGATTTTTGACAGAGTAGATTGGAAATATCTTTGGGAAATTCTGTTGATTATGGGGATGCACAAGCCAGTGCATTTCTTTGTGCTGGTCCCAAGCTCAGATAAATGGGGAGGGTTGCATCAGGAAGGGCATCTGGTGTAAAACCTCTGCCAAATGACTTATGCAGAGAATATTTCATATTTCCATACCGGATCGGTCGAGGCCCGGGTTAACAACGACCGCCAATAGTACTGTTAGCCAACAGGGTGCTGGTGGAAATTGGGCTACTGTTGGCTGAAGGAGAAGAGGAGGGGGAAGGCATACCCGAAGGCAAGAAGAGAGGAGGAAGGTTAGTAGTGTAGTAGTGAGGGTAGGAACATTGAATGTTGGCAATATGACTGGTATAGGGAGAGAGCTAACTGATATGATGGAGAGAAGGAAGGTTGATATATTGTGCGTGCAAGAGACCAGATGGACGGGAAGTAAGGTCAGGTCAGGTGTATAGGAGGCAGGTTCAAATTGTATTATCATGGTGTGGATGGCAGGAGAAATGGGGTAGGGGTTATCCTAAGGGAACAGTATGCCAAGAGTGTTTTGGAGGTGAAGAGAGTGTCTGATAGAGTGATGTTTATGAAGCTTGAAATTGATGGTGTAATGATGAATGTTGTTAGTGCATATGCTCCACAAGCTGGATGTGCGATGGATGAGAAAGAAAAATGTTGGAGTGAGTTGGATGAAGTGGTGGTGAGTGTACCCAAGGGTGACAGACTAGTGATTGGAGCGGACTTCAATGGGCATGTTGATGAAGTGAACAGAGGGGATGAGGAAGTGATGAGTAGGTATGGTGTTAAGGAGAGGAATGCAGAAGGGCAGATGATAGTGGATTTTGCGAAAAGGATGAACATGGCTGTGGTGAATACGTATTTTAAGAAGAGGTAGAAGCATAGGGTGATGTACAAGAGTGGAGGAAGATGCACACAGGTGGATGATATCCTATGTAGGAGGGCCAGTCTGAAGGAAACTGGAGACTGTAAAGTAGTGACAGGGGAAAGTCTAGTTAAGCAGCATAGAATGGTGGTCTGTAGGATGACGCTGGTGATCAAGAAGAGGAGGAGGAGTGTGAAAGCAGTGCCAGGGATTAAATGGTGGAAGTTAAAAAAGGGTGATTGTGAGGTGGAGTTGAGGGAAGAATTAAGACAGGCACTGTGAGGCAATGAAGAGTTACCGAATAGCTGGGTAACTACAACAGAGCTAGTAAGGGGGACTGCTAGGAAGGTGCTTGGTGTGACATCTGGACAGAGGAAGGAGGGCAAGGAAACCTGGTGGTGGAATGAGGAAGTACAGGAGAGTATACAGAGGAAGAGGCTGGCGAAGAAGAAGTGGGATTGTCAAAGAGATGAAGAAAGTAGACATGAGTATAAGGAGATGAGGTGCATGGCAAGGAGAGAGGTGGCGAAGGCTAAGGATAAGGCATATGGAGAGTTGTATGAGAGATTGGACACTAAAAAGGGAGAAAAGGACCTGTACTGATTGGCTAGACAGAGGGACAGAGCTGGGAAAGATGTGCAGCAGGTAAGGGTGATAAAGGATAGTGAGGGAAACGTACTGTACTGAGGAGAGTGTGTTGAGTAGATGGAAAGAGTACTTTGAAGGGCTGATGAATGAAGAGAATGAGAGAGAGAAAAGTTTGGATGATGTGGAGATAGTGAATCAGGAAGTGAAACAGATTAGCAAGGAGGAAGTAAGGATGGTGCTGAAGAGGATGAAGAATGGAAAGGCTGTTGGCCCAGATGGCATACCAGTGGAAGCATGGAGGTGCTTAGGAGAAATGGCAGTGTAATTTTTAACCAGATTGTTTAATGAAATTTTGGAAAGTCAGAGGATGCCTGAGGAGTGGAGAAAAAGTGTTTTGGTACCTATCTTTAAGAATAAGGGTGATGTGCAGAGCTGCAGTAACTACAGAGGGATTAAATTGATCAGTCACAGCTTAAAGTTATGGGAAAGAGTAGTGGAAACTAGGTTAAGAAGGGAGGTGATAATTAGTGATCAGCAGTATGGCTTCATGCCAGGAAAGAGCACTACAGATGCAATGTTTGCTCTGAGAGTGTTGTTGGAGAAATACAGAGAAGGTCAGAAGGAGTTGCATCGTGTCTTTGTGGACTTAGAGAAAGCATATGACAGGGTTCCTAGAGAGGAGTTGTGGTATTGTATGAGGAAGTCGGGAGCAGAGAAGTATGTAAGAGTGGTACAGGATATGTATGAGGGTAGTGTGACATTGGTGAGGACTGCGGTGGGAGTGACAGCTACATTTAAGCTGGAGGTGGGATTACATCAAGGATCAGCTCTAAGCCCTTTCTTATTTGCAGTGGTGATGGACAGGTTGACAGATGAGATCAGACAGGAGGCCCTGTGGACTATGATGTTTGCAGATGACATTGTGATATGTAATGAGAGTAGAGACCAGGTTGAAGAGACCCCAGAGAGGTGGAGATATGCTTTATAGAGGAGAGGAATGAAGGTCAGCAGGGCTAAAACAGAATATATGTATGCAAATGAGAGGGAGGGCAGAGAAATGGTGAGGATGCAGGGAGTAGAGTTAGTAAAGGTGGATGAGTTTAAGTACTTGGGATCAACAGTTCAGAGTAATGGTGAGTGTGGAAGAGAGGTGAAGAAGAGAGTACAGGCAGGGTGGAATGGGTGGAGAAGAATGTCAGGAGTGATTTGTGACAGACAGTTACCAGTAAGAGTGAAAGGGAAGGTCTACAAGAGGGTAGTGAGACCAGCTATGTTATATGGATTGGTGACGGTGGCATTGACAAAAAGGCAGGAGTCAGAGCTGGATGTGGCAGAGTTAAAGATGTTAAGATTTGCACTGGGTGTGACTAGGATGGACAGGATTAGGAATCAGTATATTAGAGGGTCAGCTCAGGTTGGACAGTTTGGAGACAAAGCAAGAGAGGCGAGATTGGGTTGGTTTGGACATGTGCTGAGGAGGGATACTGGGTATATTGGGAAAAGGATGCTAAGGATGGAGCTGCCAGGTAAGAGGAAAAGAGGAAGGCCTAAGATAAGGTTTATGGATGTGGTGAGAGAGGACATGCAGGTGGTTGGTGTGAAAAAGCATGATGCAGAGGACAGGAAGAAATGGAAACAGATGATCCGCTGTGGTGACCCCTAACGGGAACAGCTGAAAGAAGATGATGATGGGATTCTCCCACTGTTTAGTACACCTAAAAAGATATATGTATACTGGCTTAGAAGCCAAAGTAAAAATTCAATGGCAGGGTAAGGGAAAAAATAAAAATAGGTAGGGGCACTAAATAGGAGTGCCCCCCCCCCCTACATTTTGCATTATATCTAGAATCACTAGCAGAGATAATTAAGCAGTCTGATATAAATGGCAGGGCAGGAGGGAGAAGACAGTACAAAATGGCCAAGTTTGTTGATGATGTTATATTAATAGGGTTCATAGGTTCATACTAGGCTAACTGCCATTTTAAGCCTAGCCAGTTATCCTGTGAGATTCAAACCCTGTACCTTGTGGTGTTAACCAACCTACATAGGGATATTTATAAGCTATTTGAAATGAGAAGACAATTGCCAAGATGGCAGGATACAAAATTAACAAAAACAACACAAACGCAATAGCAGTGAATTATGTATCACCAATGCAACTAGTACAAACTTTCCCAAATTTATGAGGGCATGTCAAACTAAACTATTTGGGAATTTGTCTGGCTAAGCAATCAAGAGTCTCCCTGGTACAAACATGGAATGAGATGCTTAACAAAATTAAGGGATTAATAAAGAAGTAGGAAACAGTAACTTCAGACCTAGGTGTGCAAATACAGGCATTAAAAACTTCTGTGGTCCCACTGGTATTATATTTGGGCCAGTCTTTTCCATACACCCCAGAACCACAGAAATGGAAAGACTTGAACAACCTATTTATAGGCTTTATATGGAATAAAAAGAAACTAAGGATAACATAGGGATGTATGGTGGAACCTCAGGAGATGAATGGTAGAGGACTACTGGAAGTAGGAGAAAGTTATAAGGCGACATAGATAAAACTAATTTATCAAATGGAAAATGATAAATACAGAGCAAATTGGAAAGAATTATTAATATGGAAGAAGCAGAAAAAAATGACAAGTGGTAGTGCAGAATAGTGGAGAAAGTTAACAGATAGGACAATAAAATTAGAATATTTGAATCAATTAAGAAACTTAATCAATAAAAGTATTAGAACTGGAGCAGATAATTTGTTGGAAATTTAGAGATACTTGATAGGATTAAGCCAAACATGTCTGTATGCTCAGAAAGACCTCAAGTGAAGATGCCCCTATGGGAAGCAATCATAAAACTTCTGGGAGCAGTTAAGGAAAAGTGAGGAAATTATGAATTGAATAGAGGTCAAGCAACTACATCAAATAAAGATAACATTCAAACTATAAAAGAATATGATAAAGAAACATAGAATGAATGCAAATAAAGAACAAGATTAATATGATTCCTAATTGTAATGAGAACGATAAATGCAACTCAGGAAAAACTAGTGAGTAGAATAAGTACAGTGTTAAGGGACGGTAACTCAGGAAATGAGCAGAACAAAAGGATTAAAGACTGAGTAAAGAACCTTGAAATAAGTAATTAGAAAGGATTAAAGACTGTGAAAAGAACATGAGTGCAGTGGCAGTGCTGCTTGAGCGCGCCACAGGCCTCACAGTTTAAGGTTGCCATCCATCGAGCAGTTAGTTTTCTTTCTTCTGTTGCGACATGCTTGAATGGGCATTCCTTCGAAAGGATTAAAGACTTGCCCGGCAAGAACCATGAAATACTGCCAATCATTAGACCGGAGTTAAAGCTACTGGGAAATCAATATTGAAAGAAGAAGAAGAAGAAGAAAGACCAGAAAAAGAACCGTGAAATAAGTAACTAGAAAGGATTGAAACCACCAAGGTAAAGAACCTTGAAATAAGTTATTAGAAAGGATTAAAGACTGGGAAAAGAGTCTTGAAATAAGTAATTAGAAAGGATTAAAGACTGGGAAAAGAACCTTGAAATAAGTAATTAGAAAGGATTAAAGACTGTGAAAAGAACCATGAAATAAGTGATCAGAAAGGATTAAAGACTTGGGAAAGAACCATGAAATAAGTAATTAGAAAGGATTAAAGACTGGGAAATCAATATTGAAATAAGTAATTAAAAAGGATTAAAGACCAGGAAAAGAAGAGTGAAATAATTAACTAGAAAGGATTGAAGCCACCAAGGTAAAGAACCTTGAAATAAGTAATTAGAAAGGATTAAAGACTGAGAAAAGAACCTTAAAATAAGTAATTAGAAAGGATTAAAGACTGGGAAAATAACCAAGAAATAAGTAATTAGAAATGATTAAAGGCTAAGAAAAGAACCAAGAAATAAGTCATTTATTTTATTTGCATTTGTTTACAGGAATTGTCCACTGGACTGAAGTGAGCCCATTTTCAGTGAAAGCCCAGAAGAAAAGTTCCATATTAACAAGTACATACAATAGAAGAGTTTCAGTTGAATACACAGTTGAGAGTAACAACTGTATACATAATGTAATAGGTTCAATTAGACACCTGTATTCATTATGGTTAAATATAAGAGATACAGTTGAATGTACAGGTCAGATGTGACAGTTGAATATGCTGAGGTAAACATGTCAATAACAACTTCAGGAGGATAGTAAGCATACTAACAACTTGTGAGAAAACATTCGACAAGAACATCAGTGGGGATCTGTCTGAAAAATACAGCATAGGAGTACAGGTAAATCATATCAAACCAGAAATACAACATAGGAGTGCATGTCAGATGATTACATCAAATCAATATAGTTATCCAGTAGGTATTACAACATAGTAGGCCTAGATGATATTTTCATATATTTGTAAGTAGTCATACTACCTATCTATAATATTGGCACTTCTGTCTCTAATGGACAGAGGTAACCTGAAAATGGTTCATCTCCCAGGCCCATGCTTACACTTATGAAGGGTATCAGAACTTGTCAGAGATTTGGCATGCATGGCTAGGCTTAAAACTGCCCTTGTGGTCGTTAGCCTAGTAAACACCTATGAACCTATGAACTAGTAGATAGAAGAGTTTGACTTGACAGAGAGTAAATCGTTACAGGTGATAGTAGGGGTAAACTGAGAAATCAGGTTTTGTGAGGTGCGGAATTGGCACATGTGCAGTGGCATGGAGTGGGGAGTTGTTGTCATAGGGACTTTTTGAAGAAGTAGCATTTCTAATAGTCCTTATTGGGAATGTGAGGGCATTCCACTATTTGGCAATTGAAAAAGAGTAATGCATCTGGCCAGCTGGAAGGTTTTATTTTCCTACTTTGAGGAGAAATTGGTTCTCAGATCTTAGAGGCCTATTACGGTGGTGGTGAGTAAGTGCTGAAGTAAGGGCTGGACAGTCTGATGGTCTGAAGATAATTTTGTGTGCTGTTGTTAGTTGTAAGTATGTGAGGTAATGTGAGAGTTCAAGCCAGTTCAGTAAGTGTAGGGAGGAACAGTGATGGGAGGAGTATTTTGCATTAGTTGCAAACGTGGCTATTTTATTGTAACAGGTCTCAAGCTTGGATTTCAGAGAAGATGGAATATTAGTGAGTAGAGGAGCACTATATAAGAGAGAAGGTAGAAAAAAGGCTGAGGCAAGGGTTTGTTTAGTAGAGTTGTTAAGTAAGTGTTTATGTTTATAAATGCTACCTAGTTTTTGATGTTTTTTTGATACTATTTTGTACATGCAGGACAAATGTTAGGTTTTTATCTATGGTAACACCTAGAAGTTTCATATAAGACACAACCTCAATTACTGTTTTGTTTTGAGAGTGTACAGTAAACTCAGTCTTATTTAGAGAAGTTGTTTTCTTAGGGGTGAATAATGCACATTTGATTTTGGTAGGGTTTAGGGTAAGCTGGCTGTTGATCATCCAAGTTTTGGTAGATAAAAAGGCATTTTGGGTAATTTGTTGACGTTCAGATATGGAGATGGCAGAGCAGATGATGGCTGAGTCATATGCATATTGTATTACAAAGCAGTGACTAAGTGTGGCGTGAAAGTCGTTGATGAAAATACTGAAAAGAAGAAGCCCTGATATAGATCCTTGGGGAACATATCTAGATATATTGAGGAATGGAGAAAACGTGTGATGCCATTTGGTAGACTGTTGTCTATTTGTGAGGTAATTAGAGAACCAATTTAAGGTAAGGGGTAAGATACCTAGTCTAGAGAGTTTTGTAAGAAGTAGAGGATAGGAAATTGTATCAAAGGATAGGAAATTGTATCAAAGGCTTTAGAGAGGTCCAGAAAGATTGATGATACATTTTTTTCCTGCAGCTCTAGCTCTGTTTACTGTGTCCATGAAGGATATAACAGCTGATTTAGTGCTTTGGCCTGGCCTGAACAATAGAGCAATGGGGCAAAAGTTGGAAATGTCAGTGCTGTTTCCATCTTTGTATAGGGGGAGAATACATGCTTTTTTCCAGATGGTAGGTACATAAGACTCTTGGATGGATCTGTTAAGAAATATGCTGCTAGGGTAAGTGATGGCTCTAGCTGACATTTTAAGGTATTCAGAGTGTACGTTGTCAGGAGCATTAGAGCTATGTTTGAGTTTGAGAAGTAATTTAGTTATAGTAACTGTAGGTATAGGAGAGAAAGAAACGCTAGGTAGGGTGGGAGTAGTGGTGTTTGGCAACAATTGATTTGGGGGTACAGAGTTAGTATTGTAGTTAGCTTGACCAAAGGTGGTGGTGAGATTAGATATGGTGTTGATAAAAATGAGTTGAAAAGAGTGGCTATTTCAGTAGGTGTTTTGTCTGGATGTGGATATAGATTCATAGGTTCATAGGTTGGTACTAGGCTATCGGCCCTAGGGCCTATACAAGCCTAGCCATAACAATTTCCTGGCTATTTCTTCCCACAGTATTTACTTCCCTATACCCCTGTTAGCAGGATGACTGATGTGATCCCCAGGATGATTTTCCTATCTCCCATCCACTCATCAAGGTTCCTTTTGAAGAGGGCCAAAGAGATGCTCTGCTTGACATGTATGGGCAGTCTATTCCAGAGTCTGGGGAGTCTTTTGGTCAGGAACCTATCCCTCCAGCATGTTTTGTTAATTGTGATGACAGGTTTAGATCCCTGGAGTGTCTGTCTCTGAGGGATTCGGATTTCTTTCAGTGTAACATGTACAACAGCTCTGGGTTTGACATGGCCTTGTATGTTCATAGGTTCATAGGTTCATAGGTAGGTACTACGCTACTGGCCCTAGGGCCTATATAAGCCTAGCCAAAAAGGTACCCCGGCTTTCGCCACCCAAGAAAATTGGGTTGTTCTTTGAACCTGAGCTTGGCAGAGATGTAATAGAGTTCCAGAATTTATTTGGGTTTTGTTTATGGTTATTTTGAAGACTTAGTTAGGGCTGTTTTTTGTCTTTAATGACTAGACATTTTACTTGATTACGAAGTTGCTTAAATTGTAAGCGATCAGAAGGATTTTTATTTTTTTTGCCATAATTTCCATGATTTGTCCCTAGCAGTCATGATTGCTTGGTGGGTCTAGTGAGCCAGATGGCATAGTTAGTTTTTACTCTTTTTTTCTCTGAGTGAGGCTATTCTGTTTAAGGTCTTGAGAAATGCTGAAGAATTTGATGGCTTCATCGAGGAGGAGGACTTTTGGTATTTCCCAGTTGATATTTTTCAAGATATTGTTAGGGATTGCTGGGCTAAAATTGGTTAGATTTCTAGTTTGTTTATATTGGTGTTGACTTAGTGATGGAGCGGTTTTACGCAGAATGTAGACAGATAGGTGGTCACTGATATTGTAAGGCAGTGTGCCTGCAGATGAGATTTTATTTGGGGCAGAGACCAGTATCCAATCAAGAATGGAACCACTGTCTTTGTTTCTATTGGGTCTAGTTATATCTGTTATACACTGAGTAAAGTTAAACAAGTTAATATTGGATGAAGGGGAGTGGTTGGAGAGATCCTGCCAATTAATGTTTACATCACCCAGGATAAATGTTTCATTTTTTTATATTGTTTGATATCCAGGCAAGAATTTCTTCTAGCAGAGGAATGTTGTTACCTGGGGGGATGTATAGGGCTGTAATGCAGAGGTTCTTAACAATTATTCACTTTCAAGACTGATATTATAATTTCAGTGGTAAAAACTGTGGAATGAAGTTGGTATAGGGGACTATTATAAAGATATTTGGAAAGAGTAGTGCAGCACCTCCTCCCTTTTTTCAGGGTCTATCTACTCTTAAGCAAGCATAGCATGGGTGGAGGAATTCAGAGTCTTTTATGTTGGGTATTAGCCAGGTTCTGGTAGCAGCTATTATGTCTGGTTTGTTGTCAGATATCCAGGCATGGAATTCTAGAATTTTGTTTTAAACACTTTGAAGGTTGTGAGTTGTGATATTTAGTGATTTGTAGTAATTGGGGGTTTGAAGGAGGAAGGAATGGGTCCTGGGATGGGATAGATATCCCCATGTTGGGGTAAGTTAGATTTATATAGGTAAATAATGGGTAATAGCTTTCTTTTTGATCTGAGAGGGTAATCCATGGGTGATTGGTAGTAGGTATTATTTTGTAGAGGGAGGATTTTTAGTCTGGTGTGTAGAAGTATGCTTATTTCATACAGGCTGGAGGATATCTCTGAGTAGTTGCTGAAAGACTGGGTTTGTGTAGATGTTATAGATTTGAGTTTGGGAAGTAGGTAAGTAGTGTTCATTGATGTTAGATTTAGCAGGTGGGAGAAAAATAGGGACAGGGAAAGGCATAGTCTATCAGAAAGGATTAAAGCCTGGGAGAAGAACCATGAAATAAGTAATTAGAAAGGATTAAAAACTGGGGAAAAAATCTTGAAATAAGCAATTAGAAAGGATTAAATACAGGTAAAAGAATCTTGAAATAAATAATTAGAAAAGATTAAAGACTGGGAAATAAATATTGAAACAAGTAATTTAAGAGATCATTGGGATGAGATATGTAGAACAAAAAATAAAGTAACACAAGACAGGAAGTTCCAGTTCCAGATTTTTGGCTGGAAATGCCAACACAAATATTTTACACTCCAGTAAGACTGCAAAAAGTGTTTCCAGAAGTCAGGGAAATGTGCTGGAGATGTGAAAACCAAGACAAAGGTATATGGAAGCATATCATTTGGAGTTCCACACATTTACAAAAGTTTCACACTAACCTTAAAGAACTAGTGGGGGTAATACTGCAGGAAAACTGGACTCCAAATCCAGCTGACATCTTACTCAGCTATGTAAGAATCTCTTAACAGCAGCAAGATTAGAAATGGTCAAGTAGCTTTAGTGTGGTTGGTAGCAGAAAAAGCAATCACAGGGAGATGGAAGTCTACCCTATCCCCAGCAGTAGACCAATTCAAGGAACTGGTGATAGAAATAAGTAAGCAGGAGTTTAAATCAGTAGAAAAAAGAGGTGTAAATATCATAAAAATAAACCGATTATTTGGCAGGAAGCAATGGCCAAATGAGAACAGAGTAAATGAAGAAGAAAATGTAGCATGAAGGCCAGTGGGCAAAGAAGGGAATGGAAAAGCAATGAACTAGCCATCAACAAATGAAAACAAATCAAGCAAAGGGAGGCACGCTACAGGCAAAAACGAACGTCACATTACAAGAGCAATGATCTGGTTTTGGACTGTACCTTTTGTAAATGGGTTTGGCAATAATAAAGATACTGATGAACCCTAGTCAATAACCAGAGTGTATAACCAAAGCAACATCATGATTGATATTTAGATCCTCTGACTTTTCTGCTTAAAAGGTCAGGCATGGGTGTGATTAACATTGTCAGTATTTAAAAAATATTAAAAGAAATGTAACAAAAACCTGGTAATAGCGTGACCCTGACGTATAAAACTTTAAATAGTTAAAAGAGGAAAGGGGGTTACTTGCCAGAAAATAGAGTACTGAAATTAATGCTGTGAAGCATTTTGTAACAAAGTTAACATGAATAAAATTGCTTTGAAAAGGAAAAAAAAAAGAATTCTGGACAAAACGAAAAATAAATGGGACACAAAGGCCCAGAATCAGGGATAATGTATACCTAGCACCCTGATTAATCTTGAAAGTTAATAGAACAACAAAGTTTGCATTGACACACATGTCTAGAAGAATAAAAAGTATGAAGCTGTAATGGCTGACATTATTGATTGACTGTAATCCTCAGTGATTTACTAAAAAAATCAAAACTTTTACAAGGGGCAGGCAAAATCTAGGGCATTCTGCAAAGCCAGGAACAGCTGAGATGCATGATCAGGAATACTCCATACTTACATACAATGGAGAATAACATGATTCCATTGTGAAGAAACCACCCAGCCCAAGCATGAACCTCTTTACTTATCTGCGAGTGCATCCATTAAAACCCTCTCAATAATTTTCTTTTGTTTTATTTCACTTTATTTATTTATTTATTTATTTATTTATGCTTAGCTATCTGAAGGAAGCTTGGATGAAGCCATAAAATGAACTACCATTCCAAGTCCCATATCAAATCTTTAAAGGTATATAAACAAAATTGAAATATGTTATTCATTGATCATCTTTTTTATTATTTTATATAACCAAGATAAATAGTTGAGTTAATCAATAACTAATCTAAGATAGACAGCAAATTAACTAAATGGCATTGAAGAAAAAAAGCAATCAAAAAATTTTGAACCTCAAACTAAAAAAAAAAACAGTTAAAGCATTAAAAAGGCAAGGGATTCTCAAACGCTTGCACGGTGTGCATGATTAGTGTAAGAGGAAATTGTGCCAATACGGCAGCCGAGAGAGCCACGTACGTGCTCGTTTGACATGCGTGAGTGCTATAGCACTAGTGCTGCACGTTCCCAGCCCCCATATGCAAATTACCCCAGTTGCAGGTGAAAACCATGCAAATGAGGTAAATCTGCCATCCAGGAAGCAGGAATCAGGGCGTGCCGGACTAGCGTAATATGCAGAAATGTACTCGGTTAGTAACTGAGTACGGTACTGCAAAATCCAAAACGGAGCTATGACAGCTCCAAATAAAGGCTGCATATCATTGAGGAAGCATGCCAATGGCCAAGTATAAGGCCATTGGCATTGCAAACAATACAAAAAATAAAACAAATCAACCTTTATTTTATTTTTTTTCCTTTTCAAAGCAATTTTATTCATGTTAACTTTGTTACAATGAAATCCTTAATAAATATAGTCCTTCGAATTTATTAGAAAATTAGATTTCTTCAAAGTCTATTTTTGCTGCTATTTTTTCCTCTCAATATATGAACAAGGTTCTTTTTTGTTTATAATATTATAACTCCTAGTTCATCTTTTTTTCTCTTTATCTTTTTTCTTTCTTTCTTCTTATCAAGGTTGGAATAATGTTAAAAATGTGCATAGATTCCTCATATTTTTGTCATTGTTATGCTTATATGTTTAAGTTAGTATTAACAAATTGTACAATTGGAGCTTATCTCCCCTTCATCCAGTTAACAAATGTAAAATAAATAAATAAAATAAACTTTAAGCCAATATCGGCTGTTTAAGCATAGGGCAGTGGTGCGCAAATGGTATCAGGGCGGGAATAATAAAATAAACCTAAAATAAGCATTCTACCTAAAATCAGTATTCTGCCATGCAAGTCAAAAGCAGGCAGAAGAAAATCTGGCCAGTGAATAGCGGTTGCTAAGGGAGGAGGCTCAGTGTGAGACATGTAACTATGCATTAGCAGGCAATCCTATGTAAATGAGGGGAAGGATAGTGAATCCCAGTTTTCCCCAGCATGTGAGGCAAGTCCCAACAGTGTAAGAGTATGAATAGCTAAGTGCAAGACTAGGAGGTAGGTGACATCATGGGTGGGTGTGTCAGGCATACTTTAAGTGGATTGGAGCCCTGTGGCGTGGGTTTGCACCTAGCATAGCACAGCTAAGCTGGGGGGGGTGTCTAAACCTGCCTAGCACTCTTTACAAAGTGTAAGCGGTTTTAGAGGAAGAAAAAGGAAGTTAAACCAAGAAATAGCAGCAGTGTGCACATATGAGCACTCTGCGCAGCCCGCACATGGGCTTAAACAGGAAGGCAATGGGAAGGGAAAACAGCAGTAGGAAGGTATTCAAGGAGAACTAGTGTAGCTGGCAGGTGAAATGTATCAGAATCAGCCAATTACACAGGCAGCAAACCAGCCTAGCCCAGAACACTACTATAACCTAAGCAAACACCTTCCCCTCTGGTTTTTCTCACACTCTACACCACTGGTGTATACAAGCGGGGAAATTTTAACAAACAAACCTACAAAATGAGAAGGACTGCAGCAGGCAACATAGAACAACATGTGCAAGAGGCTGAGGGTGGTGAGGATATGAATGCTGCTGAACAGCCCACAATGAGGAGATGGAGAAGAGACTACAGACCCAGGGTAACCTACTAGGGGCTACATGAGCTGGAGACAGTGGAGCACTAAAGGGTGGACAGAGACCTCCTACAGCAAATTGTTGAGCTGTGCCAGTCACACCTGACACACCAAACTGACCGAGGGAAACCCATCCCAGTGGACACCAAGGTATGTGTAGGCCTAGGTATACTAGCCACAGGTACCTCCCAAAGCACAACTGGGGATATCATGAGGATCTCACAGGCATCAGCATCCAGAGTATTCCACCAGTTCCTGGATGCCATGTCAGCACATGCCAGTGAGCAACTATATTTCCTCAACACCCGTGAGGTGTTGACCAGCAATATGCATCTCTTCCACAAAATAGCAGAATACCCTGGGGTAGTGGGTGCTATAGACTGCATGCACATATGCATCAAAGCACCACCCGGTGAGCAGGGTAGTGCCTACATCAACCACAGGGGCATCCCCTCCATCAACTGCCAGGTTGTTTGTGATACCCAGGATATTATAATGAATGTGTGTTCTGATGATTCCCACATATAGCATCTGACGCAGCTGTACCAGAGATTTGCCAAAGTGGACATCCCCTACGGTCACCTAGTGGGGGATGCTGGGTACCCACTGGAGCCATGCCTGATGACACCCATAAGAAATGCACACACACCTGAACAACAATGCCATAATGAGGCATATGCACAGGTCAGACATATAATAAAGCATGCATTTGGGATGCTCAGGTCACAGTTCAAGTGTCTGGACACATCTGATGGAGCCTTGCAGTATTCACCAGCTACATGTACCCAAATTGTTATGGTATGTGCCATGCTACACAATATGATCCTGCAGAAACAGCTGCAGCAGGAACAGCATGGGGCAGGGCCACACAGCCCCCCACCAGTGCCAAGGTCTGCACAGGCACAGAGCGACCCAGAGGAGGAACAGCCTGAGCCTACCCCAGTAGGCAGAAGGAGGCATGCCCAGTATGCCCTGGCCTTGGCAAAGAGGCAACGCATAGCATATGCACTGACACAGTAGGGTCCCAGGGAATGACACCTCTCTCTGACTCGCACATACAGTAAAAGGGATGCCAAATATGACACTACCTGTGCTCAACCATGTATAGGGAGTGTACTATCTGCATCCAACATACGCAGCCCTCAAGCACCATCTGCAAGTCTGGCACACCCTTAAGGTAAGTCAATCAACCTACCAATTGCAAAATGGAGTAGAATGTGTTGTTACCTGTAGCTATGGTATTGATGTGAGCATGCAAGGGAATTGGGTGGCTGAATGTTATGGCAGCAGACAGTAGACACCCATAGTGGCACCATGACTTCTGCAACACATACTGGAGTCACCGTAGTAGCCAGTACTACACAGGGTGACAAAACCCACTACAGGAAATGTGCTGTGCGACATGTGTGTCCAAATGACCCACACATGCCAGTCAGGATGGTTCGCATACCCAACAACAGTCTCAGCCAACAGGACAGGTGTAGACAGACTCAAACAGAGCCTGTGGCATGGCCCCAGAATGATGGCTATGGTTAACCCTCCCCCAGGCCTACACAGACAGACCACAGTACGGCAGGCAGTGGGATGTTAGTTCTGAAGGGTAGGAAGACAGACAATAATATGCATTGCAACCAAAGCTATGATCTGTAGTACACTAGTATGCCTCTAGTCAGGGTGATAGTTAGCAATACAGAATGAAATGGAGTACCTGACATACCAGTACAGTCATAGCGAATGTGTACATGTTTCACATGTGCCCCCCACATTCTACATAGTAATGTAATAACAGTCAGGTGTGCCCCCTCCCCATCCCTGTGTATAAATGTAGAAACAGTCAGGTTTGCCTCCCTGCTATGCAGAAATGTAGTAACAGTCAAAGCCAAATGATTGATGGCTACCCTGCAGAGACAGCATGCTACCTGTTGGTGTACAACACAAAGATCAGCACTGCAGCACAAACTACCTGGACACGATCCACAGATTCAATACAGATGGCCATGCTAGGCATGCTCATAGACTTAGAGAAATAAAGGCAATGTCAGTCTACAACATACTGAAAGGTCATACTGGGCATGCTCACACACTGAAACACATGAAGGCCATGACTGCAAACACCAGTGGACCAGATGTATCTGGTAGTTGCAGTTGTTAGTGCAGACAGTCGTCAGTATGCACCACTCATGCCTTGCACACACAGTGAATACGAATACAGACATATATGTCAGGACAACACACTATAATAAGCCAGAGGTAGACTACATAGATGTGTGGAAGATGTTCACTGTGACAAGGAGCCATCCAGGCCTGTCCCACCTAGCACACAGCCAAAGGGCCCCAAACACATGAGGTGCAGATGCCACTCACTGCAGATACTAGCCACCAGTATCTGTCAGCATTACAGACTATGTGGTGCACATGCCAGCTGTGCAACATGACTGTACAAGGAAGTAGTCATCTAGCAGCTGTATACACGTACCTGTGACATATGACCCTGTGTGTGCCTGCATGTGGCATGTCAACCCATACATGAATGGGTTATGGCCCATGCACACACCGCCCTCCCCGTAGCCCTACTATGACAAGCCTGCTGAGGTAATCCAATGTGAAATACACCTTTGGAAGAATTGTAGCCCAGTAATCCCCGTGGCGCATCCAATAACTGTGTAATGCTGTAGTGTTATAAACTAGTTAGGTAGGAGTTCTAACCCCAGACTTGGCAACTGTGTGTTTGTGTCTGTGTCTGATTGCATAGAGAGCAATGCTTTTTAGGGTACTTACAATTCATATACTCAATTTTGGCAAGGCTGCTGATGTCACCCACCTAGAAATACACCTCTGGGAAGGATGTTGCCTAGTAATCTCCATAGCGCGTCCTATAACTGCTTATTGCTGAACTGTGATAAAGTGGTTAGATAGGTGTTCTAATCCTAGACTTGGCAACTGTGTGTGTGTGTGTGTGTGTGTGTGTGTGTGTGTGTGTGTGTGTGTGTGTGTGTGTGTGTTTATGTGCATGTCTGTCTGAGTCTGATTGTTTAGAGAGCAATGCTTTTTAGGGTACTCACACTCCTTGCAATTCATATACTCAGCTTTGGCAAGGCTGCTGATGTCACACATCTAGACATACACCACTGGGAAGGCTGTTGCCTACTAATCTCTGTAGCATGTCCTGTAACTGCATACTGCTGTAGTGTGATAAAGTAGTTACGTAGGTATTCTAACCCAGACTTGGCAAGTGTGTGTGTGCGCGCGCGCACGTGTGTGTGTGTGTGCGTGTGTGTGTGTGTGTGTGTGTGTGTGTGTGCGTGTGTGTGTGTGTGTGTGTGTGTCTGTCTCTGATTGTGTAGAGAGCAATGTGTTTTAGGGTGCTCACACACCTTACAATTCATATACTCAACATTGGCAAGGCTGCTAATGTCACCCACCTAGAACTACACCTCTGGGAAGGTTGTAGCCCAGTAATCTTTGTAGCACGTCCAGTAACTGCGTACTGCTGGAGTATGATTTAGAATTGTGGTAGGGTTCCATCTCCACTCATGGCAGTTCTGGGTGTTTTGTGTGTGTTTCAATGTCTGTGTACAGAGCAATGCATCACAGGCTAGTCAATTGCAATACATTTCAAATGCCCTACTTTGGTAATCCTGCTGATGTCATTCATTGTGAAATGCATCTTTGGGGAAGGAGTACTACAGTAATCCCCATGGTGTGTCCTATAACAGCTTCATGCTGTAGTGTGATATAGACCTCTGTCAGGGGTTCTATACCCACACATGTCAGTTGTGGATGTTTTGTGTGTGTCTCACTGTCTGTGTAGGGAGCAATGCATTATGGGCTAGTCACTCACAGTACATTTCAAATGCCCTACATTGGTAATCCTGCTGATGTCATTCATTGTGAAATGCACCTTTAGGGAAGGAGTACTCCAGTAATTCCCATGGTGTGTCCTATAACTGCGTAGTGCTGTAATGTAATAAACTTGTTAGGTAGGGGTTCTACTCCCAGACATGACAGGTGTGTGTGTGTGTGTGTGTGTGTGTGTGTGTGTGTGTGTGTGTGTGTGTGTGTGTGTGTGTGTGTGTGTGTGTGTGTGTGTTTGTAACTCGTATCCTGGGTGGAGGTAGATGTGCGTTTGTGACACCTGGGCCTAATGTCTGGTGGGTTTTGCAAAATTCTTATATGGTGGCCCTAGTACATATCACAATGTCCACTGTACAAGGATAACAGCTGTGAAATAGCCGAGAGGCTGGGGTGCATATTCATACCCATACATGTGACATCAAGGCCAGGCAATCCCAGTTAGCAACCCCAGTATTACCCAGAGCACACTCTCACCCATGTCTCATACAAACACACACATGCATAGGCAACAGCCAATATGTGGGTAATACACTGCATATTGGCCACTGATAGTAACTATGGAGTGATATCAGTGGGCTACAGAGGGCATGTCACCCTCCCCATCTGTCCGATATGCACGTACATGCAGATAGTGCACCTCTGCCATGTTCCCCAATGGACACCTGCACCACCTGTGGTGCCTTTACATGTGACCCACAACAGACATACTATGCCTGACAACAGGCCCTGTATGGACAGATGCCACTGACACCAGGGAATGCTGTTAGCATGCTATCAATGTAGGTGCAGTGTAAACCTGCTGCCCATTACCAGTCCCTGCCACAGGTGGGCATGACTGGCACATCTGATGATAATCTGTGCTCACAACATGGGCCAGACACCCCATGTACAGTTCCACATGTCACTGTATATGCATGTGGGAGGTCTGCACATCCTAGACACTGTCCATGTCATGGACTAAGGAACACATACATGGCAAATGATGCACAGCATTGGCCACACATAATAGTCACCCAGGTGACTGGATGGGGGATACAATACCCTCCTATGTGGGCAAATGCAGAAACTACAGCCCTGAGCCACAATGCAGACCATTGTCATGTGGCCTGATGCCAAGGTATACCCATCGCCTACCCTTGTATAGCCTGCTGGCACAGTCGACCACCACACACCCATGCAGACATTCACCCATGCATGTCAGTACTGGCACCCTGTGTGTTTTTATGTGTGTTGTATGATACGTATGTCCACATCCACACTCACTACAACCCCCATGGGCATACTGAAGCATGCTGTCCGATGTCTGACACCTCTTCATAATATTTGCCCATACAATCTCCATATGACCCATGTGGTGCATGTGATACCTGCACAGTGATGTGTTGTGGCAATCCCACTACTGTTGAGTTGTTCTTCTGGCCCTGTGAAGTGTGTAAATGTGTGTGCATCCCTGTGAGAGTGTGGCTGTGTTAACGCTGGCATCTGTTCATGTGGATAGGCACGTGTACATCACCTACCATATAGCTACCATATTCCTGCCGCAGATGTCATGCACCATCACATATATGTTCTGAGTGCTCCACAACAGGTAGCCCATGTGGCGCATCCAATAACTGCATTCAGCTGTGATACAACTACATAGCTGTCAGGGGTTTGATACCCTGTGATGGAAGGTGTGTGACACAAACATGCTTCACTTTTACTCTCCCACCCCTTCCTGACATGTATTTACCTTTGTCTGCCTCTCCCACTCCCTCTCTGGTGGATGTGGAGACCCACACCTGCTTTACTTAGGCAGCAGCATGTGGATTTTAAGTGATGCTCATGATCAGCTGATGGCCTCTGCATGAATTGTAGCCCTCCCCTAGCTGATTGCATGTGGAACAGCTGTGGTAACATTCCCATAGCCAAATGCATGGAAGCACACTCCAGTATCTAGGAACATCATGGTGGTGTTGGCCCTTTTCATCCACTATGAGCAGGAACTAGATCTGTTGTTTGGCAAACAGCATCTCAGATGGATTGAGGATTTACCTCTAACAATATACACTGTGGAAAGAGGGCAACAAACAGGAGTGGGAAGTGCCAGACCTGACTACAGACTGTAAGTATATAAACAACAAAGACTATCAGTGAGTCCCAGCTCTACCTTCCAATAAAAAATAATTTATATGACAGTTCCTTCTCTAAGCCTCGGCCAACAGCCTTTACAAGTTAAAACAGAAACAAACAAAAAACTAAAAATATATACAAAAAACAAGTAATCAATCAATTACAATATTAAACTATCAAATCAATATAAAAATCACATATCTTGAATATATTTAAACAAGACATCATTCACAGTTCATTCCCAGTTTCATTCTCTCACATGCAAGTTCCAAATTTCTATATTAAATTTCATACATTTCATGCAATATACATATCTTTTTATATTTTCATTCATCAATAATATAATATGATAATGGTCAGAAGACCCAGACTTTTCACTTTTATATTCTCAATATTTCCATGGAAAAAAAATTTAAAATGCTCCCTTAAAATATACTATTTTTTTGTATCTTCTATATCTCTTTTGTTTCTTTTCTGCTAGCATTGCTCTTTTTCTTTTCCAATATATATATTACATTTATTACCAATCACAGAATATGACATACACAACACCTTTGCTCATTTATATTTTGCCTTTTATTCAAAATTTTTTATTTTATTTTTATTTACTTCATTTACAACTATGTTTTACAGCACATTCATTTTTCCACAAGGGTTTGTTCCAAATTCTTCACAACATTTTAATTCATAGTAAGGCTTTTTTTATTAAATGAAGTCTATAAATTTTATCCTGTATATTTTCCCCTTTCTATATGATGTCAAATTTATTATATTTTTTAGTGATGTTGTATTTTTAATAAAATTCCAATACAAAAACATTTATTTATTACCAATCATAGATTAGTTGAGTGTACTTTGTAAACAAAAAAATTCTCTCTCTGTTCAGTCCCATATTTATTACTACTTATTTAGTAATTTTTGTCTGTTATACCCCTTACTCTGTTTAAGGCTCTTATATCATATTTTTCTACATCATCATCATCTACATACCCTCCTAGTTTTTTTATTCTCTTTCCTCCCTAGGCCTCCTAGGCCAAATCAATATATCAACAAAAAGAGTCTTTTTCCCTCAAAAATTCATAGGATGGATTTGATACTATTATGTAGGGACTATCTCCCCATTTTTTCTATTTTTCTTTCATCAAATTTTCTATTAATACTAGTATTTTGTATTATATATAGGAAAAACCAAATCTGTTATAAGAGAAGTGATTTTGAAAGTTATTTTGATTTTCCACTTTATCATTTAATTTTAATTAGTTAATCTTTAATTCTAAAGAATCTCAATATCTGATGTATGTATCCCAATCCCCATCATAAATAAAATTAGGTCATCAATAAATCTAAAATACCTTAGAACATTATTTTGAAACCTATAAAGAACAAAAGCCCCCATAAACAGGTTAGCATAGGCTGGTGCAAGCGCTGCCCCAAAGCGCTGCCTTTTAGCAGTGCCATTAACTTGTCTATGTATATTAAAAAAAAATTTTTTCAAATTAAATTATTTTGAGAATTCTACCCATTCCAGGAGGAGATATATTTAGGAATATCATTTAGGACTCCAAGCCCAAATAGCTTAATACAGACTGTAAGTGCTGCTATACTGCATTTGGAGTAATGTTGGATTAACAGTGTTTGTGTGGATATGGATGTCATACATGTCTCAATATCTGCCATGTCAGTTCCATGTTTATGAGGAATCCCCATCTGCAGGGTCATCTGCAGACTGGGCAGGGTTGTGCCTTTGGTTTCATATGTTACCCATGCAGCATCTATCTGTGGACTGCAGAAGGTATTGGGAGGATTGCAGTCTGTAGATGGTAAAGGCCGTGACCGTTACTGACTTCATATCCCTCATAGGACATATGTTGCAACAAACCCAGTTACAACAGTAAATGTATGAGGGTATCGCAGCAACATGTCAATATTGGCCCTGTGTATGTGCTTCCAGCCACACCTCTGTCAACCTTTGTACATATGTCGTGCAGGAAGTGATGCATATGTGCTGTACATCATAATTAGTGTCATATCTGATAACAAACCAGTGATATATCAGACTGCTACACATGTTATGTACAGTAGGGGTTATATTTCATGACATAACCTGGACATTCTGTGGATGTTTGTAGAGTACTGAGGTCTGTGTACTTATGGTGAATGTCGGCAGTGGGTTTATTGTTAATATGTACTTTAGCCTGTGTACAGACTGTGGTAAATGTCATTGTTCTAGTCTCCCTCCTATCTGATGTTACATGCTGCCCCACTGTATGGTACCATTTTGGCATACATGTTTGTAGGGCCGTACACACACATGTCCCATACCACAGACAGCCATCAGACCAAACTGTGTAGCAGCCCAGTATATGTAGGGACAGTCTGTGAGTGGCACATATGAGGATGGTGTAGAACAGATAGGCCATAAATTATAATATTAAGCTAGCTTACCTTATGTGGCTGTGGCTGTGTTCACGTTGGTTGTGGTTATGCACTTTCACACAGGTGTATCTTACCCTGTGCTGTGACATGCCTGTTGAGCCTGCTATATATGCAGGTACATGTGCATTCCCCCATAGGAGATGTAGGCAGTGTTAAGCCAGTCTGCCTGCAGCCTGCACAGTGCACTGTTACATGCCTAGCAGCTTAGTGTACTTACCCAGTGAGATGTCATGTGCAGATACTTGCCAGATGTACTATTGCCGGGCCTCCCTTACAAGTCATGCATGTCAGACAGAGCAGTGGAATGCTGTACAGATGTATGTCAATATATAGTGGGTAGTATGTGGCCATGGCTCACCTGTACCAGCGGTCATTATGTGTCAGGCCAGACAGGAGTGTGTGAATGCATAGCCTATGGTGGCAAATGTATACCAGTCGTTATGTGTTATACCCATCTACATGGCGGTCTATATCCATATTGTCAGGCATGGTACACATGTTGAGCACTAAGGGCTTATGTGTATACCTCGTGACTGTACAGAGTGTGTCAGAATTTCCAAATATATTGGCCAATATCTCTGCTGCAGTCCACAGGGGCATTACATGCTAGCAGCAGTACTTTACAATGATGTCCTTAGGATGTCTGTCAGTAGCCAATGGCACACATGTTATAAGCAGATGTGACCTCCCACACACACCATGTCTGTGAAGACAATCCCAATGACAGTAGCAATAGTCTACTAATATACCTGCTATACATACCTGACATCCCCTTGCACTATGACTTTGGGACTATAGGGGCTGGGGTAGGGCTACACTCCATGTCCAGGACATATGGTGGAAATATATGTACATATACTTATCCAGATAGCCATATATATATATATATATATATATATATATATATATATATATATATATATATATATATATATATATATATATATATATATATATATAAAATTACACATGTGTAGTACTTTGAACTACCACTGTCATGACAACCACCCACTATAAATCCCTACATCATGTGGGCGTGGTCCCTTTACAATTCCTGTGTGATGGACATCCTTCCTGTGTGTGGGCATCAGTGTTACAGACAGCAGATAGCAATACCTCCTACAGGAGAACCGGTACACTCAGGCCAGCTACATATTTGTAGGAGGATCCGGAACAACAGACAGACTGTGAGTAGAGTTGTGTTATGCTTTGTATAGTACTGGTGTTACAGGGTGTGTGTGTACATACTAGTTTACCTTGAAATGCAGTCTATCTGCATAGCTCACAACTGTGGGCCTATCCTCTTGCTGGACAGAGGTATGCCTATCATGTTTTGTCTGTCTACCACACAGGTCCTGTGTCAGATATTACACTGGCAGTGTGTGTGTTGAGTGCTATCAGTACATGTCTACATCCATTTCTGTTTCTAACCTCAATTCCCTGACTACGGGTATGTTGCAGACTATCCTGTAACACCAGCAACTTGCTTAGTGTATGGCAACAGTTTTCCACATATGTGCCTGTGTTCCAGCCTCTGTCCTCCACCTACATACCAAACTTTGCACATATGTCATGCTGTCGGGGGTTGTTCTTTAGTGGGCTGAGAGTATATCACACTGCCATTGCTGCCATCAGTCCACTGCTGTTGTATCCCCCACACATACAGTGGGGCTGGGGCCATATATATGTGGGCATCACCTACACAATACATGTGTGCCCTTATGCACTCCAGAGGCCAGTGTATGTAACAGTGGTATATGGCCCTGTATTATTGAGTCTAGGGGGGAGCACCATAAATGACCTAGGCTGTTACAAAATGTGGGGGTATCAGGAGTGAGCTGCCTTAAAGAATCTGGATGTATAGTATTGTATACTTCATCTATATTTACATTACTTACATGAATTGGGGTAATGCAAGCCTACTGCCCCCTGCCATACAGACTGTTCTGTTTGTCGGTGTGCTCATGATGGTGTCAGTTATACCTTGTTATGTAACAGTTACAAACCATTTGATCACATAACGTCTTTACCACCTACTGAGTTTGTATAGAGTGTAGATATTGGCTGCTGAAGTATACACCTGCATTACATAGTGTTGATTGGTTATCCTGTGGCCTAGTCTGTCTTCACTATTGTACAATTTGAAGGGCTTGGCCTGGACAGCAACAGTTGTGAACCTTTACAGACTACTGTATTAGTGTAAATGTTTCATGGTTGCAGTATTCTGTTTACATGGTTGTTAGTGTCTGAACAGATATATGACATGGCATATAGAACATTAATAGTACACAATTAAAGGTTTTCCATTTCTGCAAACCTGTATGTGGTGTCCTTCCTATGACCTCTCTTTGGGTATATGTTGCAGGCAACGATTGAGATATGTATGGGTGCCCCATATAGTGTCCAATTGTTCAGTTGTTAACTGTAGGCATAGTGGCTGTTCCATATTGTGTGCACCTTCTACATATGTTTCTTACTGTACATATATCTGCATGCGTATGTGTAGTCACATGTATAGCTATATCTATCTAAATATATATATATATATATATATATATATATATATATATATATATATATATATGTGTGTGTGTGTGTGTGTGTGTGTGTGTGTGTGTATATCTGTATCTGCATATCTGTGTCTGTGTATCTGTATGCTGGGGATGTTGATGGCTTCCACATATTACATTTCCTATGGGAGGCAGACTGTACTGCATGATATGTTAACAATACCAGCCTGACATCATACAGGTGGGATGGCTTACTGTTAACATCTTGTGGCCATGTTGTGTCAGGTCCTGGTTATGGGATCTGCAACACTTGGTAGTCTATTGCAGGGTGGACATGTTTGGCTGTGGGGGGGTGTCTATTCATACAAGACGTATAGTGTGTGGGGCCTCACAACCCCATTAATGGTGCATGTGGACATATGTGTGTTTGTTAATCTGCCATTGCTATCTACAGATATATGGCCATATATACCTATATAGACATATATATCTGCTAACATATATATATATATATATATATATATATATATATATATATATATATATATATAAAACTATGTCCATATATACCTACATAGATATATATATACATATATATATCTACATATATAGATTTGATGTATCTGTTTAGATATTAATGTATCTACACACATACATCTAGATGTTGGTATACATTCCCTGTACTGTTGCATGACTGGAGTGGATGATATGTTTCTGAAAACATCAACTTTCTTTCTATTTGTCATGGCTTAGTGGTGAATCCCTTTGTCTATGGTGTGCAGAGTCCTTGGTTTGAGCCTTGTAGGAACTTTTTATTTTGTTGCTGGGCAAAACACCAGCGGTTGGATACTGAGTGATTAAGGCACTTTAAAGCAGTTGTAAGCGGGTTTGCATGGGTTTGCATGGAGGTAAGCACTGCTAACTTCTGGTTACAGTGTCTTATACTCAGTTAGCTGCTATATTGCTTAACCTGTGTAGGCAGTGCTTACCCCTGCGCAAACAGTCTTAAACCCGCTTACTGCTGCTTAAATGTGTGTACTGTTGCTTAGCCCCGTGCTAATTTCTTTAAAAGAAAAGAAAAAAGAGTTGATAGGAAAGTGGTGAAAAAGCTGCACAAAGAGGGAAAGACAGTGGAGGAAATAGCTAGGCATGTGCAGGAAGAGTGTAGGGAAGGTCTATAGCTGCCCATTTCTTTACAGCAACAGATGTGCATATACAATGAATTTGGAGGTAGATTTGGGCATTCAAACCCCTGGGAGAGGGGTGAGGAGAACATAAATTAGTTCTGATGCCAATTAGACCAGATTACATGTATCCAGTGGACATGTGTGCAAAATGGACAGCTATGTATGGAGCGAGATTTTTTTGTGGGAACAGCTTGCCCTTTTTTTTTCAGGTGAGAGTGGGATGTTGGGGAGGGGTAGTAGGTATATTTGGGGAGGTAGGTTGGGTAGGTTAACAGACAAGACAAACAAGACACATACAGAGGCAGTATATGACACATGTGGGGGGTAAACACCTTGGATGGGGAAGGGTGTTTGGAAGTCGCAAGCCCATGAGCCCCCAAATGGAAACAGTGGGAGTGAGGTCCCCACCCATAGGCAGTATCCACTGCACCTTCATGGCCCCAAAGATGGCCATGCTGGGGGCTGTGTAGGAGAGGCAGGCTCACCCTGTAATTGTGCCACTCGGCCCTCAAGCTGGTGTAGCTGGTCTCAAAAAGCCCTATTGATCTCCCTAGGCACCACGGCCCAGACCTGACGATGGGTGACTGGTTCCTCTCTGCCCTCACTCCTGGGGGGGCGAGCCCCATCCCCTGCAGCGGTTCCACCCGAAGGTGGTGCAGGGCTTACAGAAGAGGAGGTCCCAGGATGGGCCCCAGACGTGCTGGTGCCCAGTGCCATGGCCAGCTGAGGTGGGACAAGTGGGTCCACTTGGACTGGCCCTCCCATATGAGCTTATGGTGTTGCAGTTTATAGACAGATATGGGATAGTAATAGTCAACAGCATTCAGGATTAGTTATAACAGCATGCATAGGTATGCCCATTAACTAAAAACACCAGATTAAAAACAGGTGCAGAGCAAGCAGAACAGATGCATATATGGAACAACAGTGGCCATTACAACAGCATGCAGGTTTCATTGATGGCAACAAGCCACCAATATGAGGGTATTTTAACATGGCACATGCATAGAAACAAATTCAAATATTTATAAACCGATAGGACATATGTCCCAACAAAAGTATGGAGTGTACACATACTGATTGAGGTGTGTCATTGGGTTATTTTTGCACATATGGTAGGGGTGAGAGAGAAAGTTCAATTAACAACTAATATATCCTTGTAGTTTTCACTACATTCTTAGTCACTGCAGTGATTTGTCCCTTACATGTATTATTACACTACCCAATGGCCTTATATTGTACAATGGTATGTTTATAGATTATTATATACTTGACCTGTGTCTTACATACAGGTGTGATGAGATGCAGGTGTTAATGCAACTTATGTTGAGAATTGCTCTCATACACTTTGGGTGAGATGTTGGAATGACAGGTTTGTGTTCATATACATTCTCTAACTATGTACACATCTGACTATCAGTTATATGTCATTAATGGCTGCCTACATTTCTTGGATCATCACACTGATTTTACAGGGGAACAGAATACCAAGCTGGTGATGTGAACCATTTATCTGGACATGCTGGACAGATTGGAACAGTTGAGGGGTTTGAATATGCATACAACTTTCTATTTGAACATTCTAGCAAATTCTGTACA
This sequence comes from Protopterus annectens, assembly GCF_019279795.1. Lineage (NCBI taxonomy): Eukaryota > Metazoa > Chordata > Ceratodontiformes > Protopteridae > Protopterus > Protopterus annectens. The sequence goes on along the minus strand of NC_056745.1, from coordinate 1,434,863,368 downwards.
GTTGTTGGGTGTAATTATGCATATAGCTTTCTATCTGAACATTGTAACAAAATCTGTAGTTGTGATGTGTGATTATGCATACAACTTACTAGCACTCCCGGGATTCAAACCCCTGCTGTGTGTGACAAAAAGCTTACAGTTAACATCACAGTACACTGTGCTATCAGGGAATTGATGTGAAGCGTTCTAATGTTTTCTGTCTAAGTCTTCCTCAGTTGTACAATATGACTGACCTCTTGGCACTTCCAACATTGTTATACAGACCTTCATACACATTTTATCTGCATACCACAGTGTGGGTAACACTGCTTAATGCAACAGTACTATTTATAGTATGCAACAGTTCAACAACATATGAAAGAAGAGTAAACAGAAGCACTCCAGGGGTTATACCTTTATTCACACAATATTACACCATTATTTCTACTGGTACAACACTTTCTCAGGCTCTTATATTTATTTGTTATGACAGTACATGCAGAATAATTACTAACCTGCCTCATGACGCAGCCTTTGCAACCTAGCATCATGGGCTTGCTGGTTTACAGCCCGCTCATCTGCAGCTGTCAGAGAAATACAGTGATATTTAGCCATACCTAGCCATAGTATACACAAGCTAGGCAATTATTACCTACTTAGTAGAATGAGTACTTACTCAGTAATGGGGCATTAGGCATCTGCCGAGATTCCTGGATCCACTGTTCCAGTACATCCCCTCTCCACCGCTTCAGGTCAGCATGGTGGTGCTTGACCTGCTCACCAGTCTGGGGGATACCTGTGGCACTGGTGAGGTCACGAGCGAGACTGACCCAGGCCTCCATTTTATACTGAGAGCCCTGATACTGGCTCTGCAGTAGTCTCTCCTTATGATGTTTTACCAAGAGCCATACCATGATTTTTGACTCCTGGATGCCCCAGCACTGGCTCTAAATCGAGTGCCTTCACCCACAGCAGCCATTCTGCCTGCAGTAGGAAGCTACAACCAGTAATGGGTAGTATTCCCACCTGTGGGGTTTAAATACAGCTAATTTCCCGCATTGATTGACCAGTGTTGAATAGGCTAAGCTGTGAGCACACCTGCTTACCTAAGGTTGGCACTGCTTAAAGAGGTATACCACTAGGCAAATGGAATTGGCTGCCCTACACATTGCTTACACTTACTACGTTGAGCTGTGCAGCGGTTAGCATTGCTTAATAATTAATTAGCATTATATTTGACTTTTGGCAGTGATTTATTATTCATTACAGGTTATATATGTGTCTGGTATCCATGATTCATGTGTACATACACTGTATGGGGTCCTGGGGACTTCTACACTTTATTACGATAACACCTCACATCTATGCTTACTGCAGTATTCCAGTTCACATATTTATGTTATGTAGCAGGTGATACAACATCACACTGTACATAGATTCAGTTCACATGTTTGGTTTGATTTTCCTGTGGTGAGGATTAGTTTGCTGATACCTCATTCATATGTATTACTATGATGGCTTAGTGGTTAACTATAGTGTGCAGGGTCCTGAGTTCGAGCCTTGTGGAAGCTGTTTATTTTGTTGCTGGGCAGAAGATGGGCCATTTGGTACAGAGTGATTAAGGCACTTTAAAGCAGTTGTACGTGGGTGTGGATGGGTTTGTGCGGTGCTAAGCACTGCTAACCTCCGGTTACAGTTTCAAACACTAAGTTAGCCTCTACTTTGCTTAATCTGTGTAGGTAATGCTTACCCCTGTGCAAATACAGTTAAACACGCTTACTAGTGCTTATATAGGCTTACTACTGCTTATTTGTGCTTAAACCTGCTTACTAGTGCCTTATTCATTATGACACTGACACTTCACATGTGTATTTAATGCAATACTCCAGTTCACATTTAAATGTTATTTTGTAGGTTATACAGCAAATAAAAAAATAAAAAGTGTTGATATATAGATTTCACATGGAGAATGGTATGTGCTGCAGTGGGACTCAAACCGGGAATGGCTGCTCGTTAGGCAGATGGCCCTGCCCACTACACTATTGCTGTGCTGCTTAATTTGCATATATCTTCCTTGTTATCCTTTTCAGCCTTTTAAGCTGCTTTAACTGTAGCTAAGCGATGGCACACCCGCACACCTATGGTTAGCTGTACTCGGATTTAAGAACAATATAACAGGGTTTCTTCGGTTTATTTATATGTACTGTTGCTGTTGTACACATTGGGAACTGTTGGTAGGGATATGCAAACACCTATGAGCAGCCTCACTCATTTATTTCCACTTTCTGCTGTTCTACTTTGCAGGGGCGTGTTTATTCTGAGAGCTCTGTTCTCAGACACGCCCCCTGCTCTCGTACACACTCCGTGTATACCTAGGGGGTCAGACAGCGTGCCTTCATTAATATGCATGGTGCGCTGCCGTCCTCCTCCTAAGCGTCCATTTCCGTGCAGGACTAGACTAGTCCTGCATGGAAGATTAGTAAATCTGGGGTAAGATGATTAAGAAATATTTCTTAAATATTATAAACTCAAAACTTAACGGAAAGTTGAAACTACCTATCTATATACTTAAACTTGCTGTAAGCTTTAGGCCTACACAGGAAACACCAGGCCTTATTGTTCATTGTTCTGCACTCAGTCAAAGGTGAAGTAAATATGCTGCCATGGAACTCCACTTGACTAATGCTAGACTCAAACAACAATATGAATGACCACTTCCACTCCCCAGTTAAATCCTTAGATCCACCTGACAAATTTGCACCATTTTCTTAATTTAACTTGATTTTACAAGCTCACACAATCCCTGAAATTGGAGGATATGCCCACTCCCAAGTACTGGGTGATATCAAAGTTAGAATAAGAATTTAGCAGGGGGTGTGGGAAGTAGAGTGCTTGTCCCCCCACCCCACAAAAAATTAAAATTTTTTTCCAGTTATTATTTTATTTAGTCTTGCATGCATTGAGGTTATTGCTTGGCACATGCATAGTTACATGTCAACATTAGTGATCTCGATGCTTGTGACAATAACATTTGGGTCTGTCAATGTAATTTAGCAGCCCCATGGATTACCAACACTCATTTTGTCAACAAAGTGCAGTGTGTGCACATTAGATGGGAAGATGATTGGCTGAGTGGATGTGAGACATGCACATATTGCCTAGAAAAGAAAAAGTACATTTTAGAATAGTAAGTGAATGTTTTTTGAGTTTAGTGTAGGACGTGTGTGTGTGTGTGTGTGTGTGTGTGTGTGTGTGTGTGTGTGTGTGTGTGTGTGTGTGTGTGTGTGTGTGTGTGTGTGTGTGTGTGTGTGTGTGTGTGTGTGTGTGTGTGTGTGTGTGTGTGTGTGTGTGTGTGTGTGTGTTTAAATGACTGTTTGTGGGTTAGAGTTAGAATGCGGGGGAAGGTAGGTGATTTTGTGCTGAAGGTGTCTGGGAGGAGAATGTGTATCCAAGTATTATGGATTAGCATTAGAGTAAGATTTGTTGAAGTGTGTATGCATGTGTGTGTGTGTGTGTGTGTGCGTGTGTGCGTGTGTGCATGTGTGCGTGTGTGTTGTGTGTGTGTGTGTGTGTGTGTGTGTGTGTGTGTGTGTGTGTGTGTGTGTGTGTGTGTGTGTGTGTGTGTGTGTGTGTGTGTGTGTGTGTGTTTATATATGTGGTATATGTCCACAACTGTATGTTTAGGGAAAGGGTTTTCTAAGGTAAGGTAAAAGGATGGGGTTATGCTAACTCTAACTATGGTCTGGTCCTAGCCCTAGCCAAACACATTTCTTTACAAAAAAGCTTTGTTTAACACTACCACTATTCAGATAAATTTGGTTTTAGTGACTGTAGAATGAACAATGTTGTTTCATTTTAAGGTGAGGTGAAAGGATGGGGTTATGCTAACTGTAGCTATGGTCTGGTCCTAGCCCTAACCAAACACATTTCTTTACAAAAAGCTTTGTTTAACACTAACACTATTCAGAAAATTTGGTTTTAGTGACTGTAGAATGAACAATGTTGTTTCATTTTGCAATCTTTTTCCTGTAGGTCTGGGTTTTCAAACTGCAAACATTAACCAGATTGCATAACCAAGTGTGAGAGAGAGTGTGTGTGTGTGTGTGTGTGTGTGTGTGTGTGTGTGTGTGTGTGTGTGTGTGTGTGTGTGTGTGTGTGTGTGTGTGTATATATATATATATATATATATATATATGCATATATTTACATATACATTACTTATATATTGTACACATCAGCTTTGATTGTACTCATTAACAACATTTGTTTGACTTAACCATCTTTTCTTTATGAAATTGCACTCCACGAGTATTTATTTGATCCTTTGCTGACTTGGTTTTTCCCACTAGGCTAATATCCTCTTTTCAGGAAGACACAGGAAGGTATTTATACTACTAGGGAAAATTTCCGGCTTTGGGGAACTTCCCCAACTATTTCTGATAGGTGCCACGACAACTTTTACATCCACCTGAACTACCACCAACTCAAACAGATGGGACCTTGGTTTAATGCCTCATCCAAAGGATAACACATTCAGGAGTGCTTCACTACTGTGTCAGTAATCCATCTACCTGGTGATGGAGTAGAACACACAGCCTTCTGCAACACAGGTAAGTGTGTACCTTTTGCACCATCGGCACTGACTCAGTTACTGTCTCTGATGAAAGATCTATTCAAATTGATTATTCTAGAAAAAGAATGTCACAAATATGCTATATTTCTATTTTCATCTTAAATATGATTTCAGATTGTAAATACATATACCCCAGGATTCAATAAAGCCTACACTAAGTGTATACATTCTGAGAGAACAGACAACACAGGCATAACTCACACCTTCTTCCTCCTAATTTTACCTTTCCTGCTGATTTTCTGGTAGCTTTAAATACTGAAGGGGATGCATAAAGCTTGTCACAAAGTGTAGACTGCATGTACATTTAGTGTATTCTTTCTGAGTGACTAGAAACACAAAACATGTAGTAGGTGTGTTCTTGAATACATATCATGTACACTCAGTGTAGGCTTTAATGAATCTGGCCCATTGTGTTTTGAACAAATTGTAACTAAAGATGAAGGTTTTTTTTAATAGCAACTGGAGCTTTTCTTCCCAGCTGTCTGCTGAAAATGGGCTGCATGCAGTAAACCTCCCCAGTCACCAAACATCAGAAAACAATGAAAGAAACCACAAAAGAAAGTTAAAATTAGTTTTCTTATCCATTTGCATAATAATTGTTTTTCCTCTGTGATAGAACAGTTCTCTCATTAGGTTGCACAGCAAATACCTAAAATATTACAGCATCCCAAAATACTAAAAGAGATTGTCATGATCAAGAAACATGGAGCCTTAGAACTCCCATGCAGAGGGCCAGTATTCTGGTGGATAAATGGATAACAGGATGCCCATAGGGTACCATGGCAGTACATGCCTCAACCAGTCACTGTAACATTGCAACATTATATGTGTGCATAGATCCACTGCCTGAGCAATGCTTTACTAAGTACAACTTCATATGGTTGCACCGTTACAGGGTCTGTTGATATGCGTACAAACAATGTATGGGGCAGTGCATGTGTTTATAGGACTGAGTGTCAGGGTGCAGCTGTAATACTGCATGCACTTTATTGCCTGCAGCAGCCATTTCTGCAATTGCTGTTTGGTTGTCATTATGTGCTGGGGTGAGCGGTTGTTTCATTTGTGTAGCACTACTTGGGAAACAGACGATTGACATCTACAGTGTGGTTTATTGTCTGAGTTAGGTTGAGTTTTCATTTCCTGGTTGCAATATCTTTCAATCCTTTTATACGTGGCTAGATGGGATTTCTATTCAGCTGCATCACAAAGTTGTCTATTGACTGCTTGTTCTTCATCCTATCATTAATATACTTGGATAATAATAAAGTTTCATGAGGGCCCTTCTCATTTACATACAGGCCAGGAAAGAAAAATTTGCAGCAACTTAAAATTACAAAGACTTAAAAGATGCAGAAATTTAAAACACAAGTACACAAAAATGCACATTAAACTAACAAAGAAGAGAGCAGCTCACATTGGTGTACATGCAGATCGAATGAACATCGCATTGTAATACACCTGGCTTTCTTTCAGAACAAAGTCTTGAAAGAATAAAATGTGATTAAAATAAAAAGATACTGAATTCTAAATATCATTGTTACAACTCAACTTTCAAGAATTTTTGAGGGGAAATGCACCCCCTGTACACCCTGAAGTGGGTAGTGCTGGCACTTATATATAAAAACCAGAAAACACACACACACGCATACACACACACACACACACACACACACGCACACACACGCCTCTTACTAAAAGGATATAAGGCCTAAAGAATATGTCCTATATGGACTGACTCAAAACCCTGTCAACTATACTCAGTGCTAAGAGATGAGCTGTGTCTGGCATAAATGGCATCTTACAACCCATTACTAATGGATTTACTGCACATCAGTAAGTCAAAAGCATCAGAAATTCTCAGTCCAGGAATCTAAG